>NW_026038294.1:0-32827 GCF_023373825.1 Bactrocera dorsalis
GTGCAACAATAACAACAACATATACAGCAAAAAGTGTCACTTACAAAGCGAGATTTGTGTGTGGCGCGCTCGGAAACTTAACTACACCGTTAAAATGCCGCTGTCGAGTAAAGTGACAAATGCGCGATAAAATTTTTCAATTTTTCTTAACTCTTTTTTATAAATTTTTTTTTGTCTGCAACAACAAATTATTTTTCTCAAGCGTTTTCCAGCTGATTTGCAGACTTATGAGCAGTGAGTGGCGACCAAATGGCAGCTGCAGTGGCAACAGCTAGGCAATATTTTCTTGCAAAAAACACTTGCGCACCTACACAACTATATATTAGCTGCATTTGCCGCAAGCCCTTGTCCGCGCTGTGCTATCGCGCCGCTTATCTGCCGCTGCGCGCTTAAAAAGCCAGTTGACTTAGACGCCAGATTAAGTTTGAGTGTCAATAATGTCGCAATTGCGAATACAACAACAGCAATACAACTAAGTAAATACAACTGAAGGCGAACGTGCAACATGACAACAAATTGCTGAGATGTAGCGCTTACCTACGCGCCGTTTCAGGGTGTGAGCGCGTTTACTTTGCAATTAATTGATGCACTGTGACGATAAACCGTTTTTTTGCGAGGCGAATTCGGCAATTTCAATTTCAAATTCAATTTGCATTTTAAAACGTAATTTCGCTAATGCGCCGGCGAAACGCAAAGCTGCGTGTAGGCGGCGTTGCATGCAACTAACGCCACAGCGATGAGATAAACAATAGAAGACGCCGACTAAAGTAGAAGCGGGAAATTTCGCAAACCTAACAAATTGTGTGGAGGAAACTGTAAATGAAAATGCCGGCGAAAACCCCGTAAAATCTTTGCACAAACACACACACACTAACGCACGTAGGTACATGACAAATTTAGCTGCGATTATTGCATTAACGTGCGCTGCCTGTCTGCAACAGCTGCTGCAGTGTCAGTGTTGCACGCAGCATACTCACATCTACACACACACATACATATGTATATATAAGCGCTACATGCCACTCCAAAAAATTAAATTATTTTTAAACCAATTTTACACTCACTGGCACCTTGTTATGCTCTATGCTGCGTGGACAACAAAAACAAAGCATCAACAACAACAAACAATCTGCGACGACTAGCATGAGAAGGCCGCTAATTTAATGCCAACATCACCACGCAACTGCCACGCTGCTGACGTTGCATGTCGCGATCTGTGCGCTTGTTGCATGCAACCATGCGCAACGAAATATTCACTCTACTCATAACTTAAATGAGCCAGAAACACAGCAATGAAATGGTAATAATAGCAAAGGCACAACCGACAACAACAACTAATTGCACGTTTACGCAATTGCATGCGACTAGGCTGCTTGTTGCAACATCAGTGCGCCAGAATTCACCGTAAATGTGGCATCAACGCAAGAGACAAAGTGATGGAAGATAGCAAATATTTTAAGTGTACAACAACAAGTACAACTGCTGCTACTTAAGTAATGTGCCAAAGATTTCATTTATTTAGTCTATTATTACACGAGGCGACAAAAGTTGCTAATTCTCGGGCGATTCTCTTTTGCTGTCGCCCATTACCTTCACACGAGCAACTTGTGTTGCGCAACTCCGTTCGAGTTTTTTTCTCATTCTCTTTCACTTTACTTTAACCCATTGTCTACTCTTTACTTTAACCCATTGTCGTTTCTTTTTCCTTATGGGTATTTGGGCCACTCTATCACATATATTAATCAGTTCTGACAATTAAGAAATACATTTTATTATAATTCAAAATTAAAACAAAGATTATATGACAGACTGTCACATACATATATCACCCTTTTCACTACCGTCTGAATCAATTTGTATGGCTTTCTCCATACATTTCACAATATCTTTAATTAATTCGATTTTTTTGTCATACTCCATTTTCTAAAATATTTATATTATATTATGTATATTTGTATACATATTTGCAAATTACTTACCAAAAGATGAAATTAAATTCAAAAATATATTCAAAATATTAATTTCAAAAAAATATACTCAAATGCAACTATGTACTATGAAAGAAAGAACACGAATGCCTAAAAACGTCGCAGCGAACTGTTACGAATAAGAACACAAAGCGAGTTGCTGAACACTGGAAACTCGGCGCGATTCTCCTCTTCTCGTCGCCCCCTCGCCTATAAACCAAGAGTTGCTGAGACAAAAGTTGCTGCGTGTAAGTTATGTGCTTGTATGTGTGTATGTATGTATGTGCTTACCGTTTGCAATAACAGCGCAGCAATTGAGGCTGAAACATTGGCAATTTGCTCTTGCTTAAGTGAGCAGTTCGGCAGCTAATTAAGTGAAAGTACGCAGAATTAAATAGGGAGTCCATTCAAGGGGACTTATTTCTATATGCAAAAAGAAGATTTATACGCACAGCCATAGATATGCCTATACCAAACACAAATTATTTACCGAGGATTTGCAAGGTTTCTTTTTCTTTTCTTATTTCTTTTGAATACTTTGACTGTCTTGCTTTGTGACTTTGAGTAATTTTAAATACTTTTGAATTGTTGAACAATATTAATTTTTTGGAGTAATTAAAGTCACTATATTTTAAGTCCTGAACTGTTTTCTTGAAAATTAAATTTTGTTCACTTTGTTATATTTTACTTCCCAAGCCTAATTTAAGAAACACACCTAAAGTGACAGTCTAAAAATTTGCGATTTTGGACTATTACAAAAATACTACTGCATTTATACAATGGGCATGGGTGATCCTTTTCGAGATTCATTTTTGAAGAAAAACATAAAATTTTCAAATTTAATGGGGCATATTTATTATCATTTAAAAGAACATTCCTCGACATTTATTTTTTGAAGGTTAACTCTTTCAAATATTGGCTGCGACTACGTATCAGATGGTGCTTCCGTTGAGTCCAATTTTCGATTACTCGTTCGAGCATTTCGGCTGATAACTGGCAAAAAACACACGTGATGTTTTGCTCCAAGGCCTTAATCCAAGCGCGATTGCCCACATACACTTTACACTTTACATATCCACACTGAAAGAAGTCTAACGGTGTGATATCACACGATCTTGGTGTCCAATCGACCGGCCCAAATCCTGAAATTGTCTGCTCACCGAAGTGTTCTCTAAATAAATTTATTGATTGATACGATGTGTGGGATGGGGCCTTTTTGTTGAAACCAAATGTCGCGAGCTCACGAGCTTGAATTTCAAATATTCGCTTATCCTGACGTGATAATGGTCTCTATAAACAGTTTACGTTCTCTTCAGCGACATTTTAAAAAACTATGCTTCGATGATTTCACCGGAACACAAACTACCCACCAAAGCGTTGTTTTTTCTGAATGAAATGGCTCTTCAGGTTCCTCTTTGTTCCAAATGTTGGAAATTTGCTTGTTTACATACCCTTTGAGCCGAGAATTGGGCCTCATCGCTGAACAAAATTGGCTCGAAAACGTCGAATCTTCTTGGAACTTTTCAAGAACCCACGTCCCAGCAATCGAAGAAAATTGTCAGTTATGATTCGCGATACTTTTTGAACACACCTCGTACGTGAAAATAACTCAGTAAGCATTGGTCAGCTACCAGCATCTGTGCAATCACAGTCTTTCTAGTCCAGTGTAAACCGTAGTAGGTCTAGGGATCTCTGTGCTCTCAAGAAAATCCACCTCAATGGTTCTACGAGTTCTAGGTGGGCACTGTCAAGCTTTTTCAAGCAGTAAAATTGAACATCCATTCTAGATGCCAGCGGCTTTAGCCGTTTGGAAGAACATTAGATAGAATCATTTCAACATTTCCTTCACAAGTGTCCAGCTTTTGTCAGATCAAAGCAAAATCACGTTTGATCTTATATTTTTTTACATCCTAAGCAGATTTTTTATCGGTTCAGAGTGTTTTGCCGATAGCTAATATCCACCTACAAAAGTTTCTAGTACGGCTTCACAAATTACTGGACTTAAAAGTCTAAGTGTGACGCCCTGTTCGAGGGATCAACTATGTATCTAATCTAACCTAACCTAAAATTTAAAGAAAATTTTCGTCTAATTTTGTTTAATTAATTCGTGGAGGGTTTACTATAATATAAACATAAATTAATATAATTTTCCATATATATCTTAAATTACTAAATTTCAGTGCCACATCTTAAATTTGCCGCAATTTAGTTGATTAATTGGCTGCTGAGGCTGCCTCACAAATATGCCAACAATTCTAAGTCAATTTTTAGTTCTCAACCAAAACCCCTTCTCACTGCCCAAATCGAATGCTCACCAAATAGAAATGAGCTCCCAAAGTTGCACACGACAGCGACGACATTAAAGTCCAACACATTTCTGCAACTCACAACGTTTCGCAATCGCAAACGAAAATCACCAACTTGCATCCGCCACTGCAACCTTGGAAGACGCATTCCCATGCTCAGCAAAGACAAAACGGCGAATTGTTGTTGTTTAGCCGCTTTGGCGGACCAGCAAGCGGCAATTGTTGCTGACATTGTCACAGTGAAATTATTTTCGCCTTTTGCATAAATTTAAAATACAATGAAGTATGCACTTGTTGTTGTTTGTTGATGTTGTTGCAGCTATTGCTGCTGCTGCTGCCACTGACTGCTGTGGCAACAATTTAATTAAATGGCCCATGGTGGATTGTTGGCTGTAAATACTTCATGCACTTCATGAGCCCGAGCATTCTACTTGCTTTTGTGTATGTGTGTGTGTGTGGACCAGGTTCGCCTTCGCTGTCTCATCTGCATAAGGAAGAGTCAGAGACCCTACGTACATAAATTGCGCGATTCACTTGCACACACTCTTGCTTATATGAATGTGTACATCCTTGCCTTCGCCAATTTGCTGCTCATTCAGCGCTTTGCCGGGTGCCTCCTTGAGTTTTGTTCAAATAATTTTTCGTGTGCGAAGATCAGCTTCTTGCTTACTCTTGCTCTTAGTATTGTTCATTTTTGCTCGTGTTGTTGCACTACAATTGAAGTCCCCACTTTATTTCACAAGCGTTTCGTGTTGGAAGGGAACTTCTTCAGCCTCAGCCTCCTTTTCGAGACAGCTACAAAAATATGTCGTTTTAACGCCCATCGGGTATTTTTAATTTTGAACACACACTACCGCAGTTCCCAGGCATATGCGTATATTTTTAAGCGTAGCATATGCGCCGTTGTCTCCTAGTTTGGGGACGCACTTACGGTAATGACAATTTCTTCGTTCTGTTCAGCAGTCGGTTCACACATCTTCATTTGCGCTTTGATTCCCACTTGACGGTTGTTGCATGCCACATTTGCCGGCAATTGCATACATATGTGGCACATTAAATCTCTGCCACAAAAAATAGTGGTACATCACTGTTTGTCATGGCAGGTCATGTTCACGCTTAATTTCAATTTTGTTAAATAAATTTGGCTTAATAAAGTGATGCCGTGGTATTATGTGCGAAATCTTTTATAAAGATGTTTTTAATTCTCAATTTAATTCTGGATCACAATTGATGAGCAGTTGGCAAGTCGAGTTCACAGTGGCCATTTATCAGCTTGTTTCTTATAGTTTGTTTGATATGAAAATATTGGCAACAAGCGAAGTTTCTATATAAATCTCACGTCTAAGAATTCAAGGAATTTTTGATTTCTTTCAATTTCTATAGCTAATGTTGTCAATATTGAGACGCCAACCAAAAAAACATTGGCAGTAAATTTTAGAGAAAATAATCATAACTAAGAATATCGGGATCTTGCTTTCGATCATGATCTTGATTTTGTGCGCGATCTTTGGTTTTGGTATTGGCATTGGTCTTGCTTTTGTCTTGGTTCTTATCTTTGTTTTGGTCTTGATCTTTACTCTTAGTCTTGTTTTTGATGGTGCTCTTGATTTTGGTATTAGTCTTGTTATAGGTATATGTCTTTGTTTTGATATTGATTTTGGTCTTTGATTTGGTTTTGTTCTTGATTTTAATCTTGGTCTTGATCTTGATTTTGTACTTTACCATGGCCTTAGTCTTAATATTGGTTTTGGTCTTGAATTTTGTCGTGGTCTTGTTATTGGTTCTAGTCTTGGTCTTTATCTTGATAGTGCTCAGGCCTTAGTTTCGGTCCCGATTTCGGTCTTGGTTCTAATATAATTGGTAGTCTTTCTCATGGTTTTTGTCTTGGTATTATAAATGGCCTTGGTTTTGGTCTTTTTCTAAATTTTTGTCATACTTCTAAACTTTGTTTTGGTCCTGGTCCTGGTCTTGATCTTATTCTTGATCACTGTCTTGGTCTTAGCTTTGGTATTGGTATTGGTGTTGGTTTTGGTTTTGAATTTGGTTTCGTCTTAATATTGTTCTTAGTACTGATCTGGTATTCGTCCTGGTTCTAGCCTCAGTCTTTATCTTAGTGTTGATCCTTGCCTTGGTTTTGGTCTAAATTTTGGTTCGGATTTCGATCTTGGTCTTGCTTTTGGTTTTGGTCTATTTCTTTTTCTTGATCTTGCTTTTAGTCTTATTCTTGGTCTTGGTCTTAGTTACGGTCTTGATCTTAGTCTAGACCCAGGTTTTAGTCTTGATCTTTAACTACGTCTTTAATTTGACTTTCTATAAGTCTTATTTTAGGTTAGGTTAGATGGCTGATCAAAGATCACACGAGCACTACTATATGTAGTCCTTTGTGGACCCATAGAAAGGAAGAACTTCTGTGTTCGAACAGTCCAAAGTCTTGTTTGTACTCTTCCTTCTTAATATTGCTATCAGTCTACTTTCCAATTTTGTCTCATAACACAAACATTCTGATCGAGATTTCGCACTGAGATTTCAATAGTAAATCATTTAAAATGCCAAATAATAGCAATTGAATGAAGGCTTAGCACTTGGATAAGCGAAAGATATGCCAAAGCTTTTGTCGAGAAGTCAATTACAACTACGAAACTCATAAATCCAGATCACATTTTGCTACTTCATAGCAGATATCATTGATAGATTTGTATGTAAACAACATCCCTTGAACGAACATGCCACCGCGACCTCATTTACCGTTGTATTATTTAAACTGAGCGACAACTTCAGTTTGAATAACTAGTTCTCACATGCAAAGTCCAAATAAAAGGTCATATCGTTTATGTATCGCTGTCAAGATACACATGCGATTTGCTAACAGACTGACTTAGACGCGCTTGCTCGCGGCTAGCGTGCTGGCAGTTGCGCCACATAAGCTTTTAATATTTATTTTATTATTATTTAAAAAATTAAACTAAAAAAAAATAATTTTTAACTATTCTGCTTGGGACAAAATAACGGTCGCTTACGAAAACAAACACTGCGTTGCAACAATAAATTATTTATGTGCAATTGACATGTACAAAACGGCGCTGCAGCCTGGCAGCTGCGATGCATTCCACACAGTGAGCGTTCGGTAGCCCACATTGGCGCAACCTACTCGTAATTTAATAATCGGCAGTTGCTACTTGAGTGGCGGAGACAGGGCGCACTTGCGCGACCAACAATCAAGCAGTCGGCCGCTTAAAGATAATGTTGCGTTGATAAAAATTTAATGCGAAGCTAATGTGCCGCCGCGCATAACGGTTAAGTGACATGCAACGCTGCAAAGACGTGTTTACAACCGTATCTAAAAAGCATTTAACTAGCTTATAAGCAACATAGCGCTTGGCTGATAGTAAATTTTGCCAAGCCGGGCTTTTGTGCATATGTTTATCGGCATTAGGGGGGTATGTTTTTTGGTAAGAATCATGTTACAAGTATGCCTCGGCGCCCATAAAATGCCGTTGATATAGTACAGCAGAGTAGAAAGGATATTTTAAAAGTGGGCGTGGCCGCACCTCACACAAACTGTTTAAGCTGTATCAAGCAAATTTACTGGAAATATTTATCTCAGTCAAATTTGAACCGGACTGGCCACAAAAATATTTTTTTCACGTATTTTAATAAGCAACTCTACTATCGAAAATAGTCTCCTGAGCCAATACATCCATTTATCTATAAACTTGTTATAACCCTCGGTTAAAATGGGCTTTCCTTCAGCAAATTTTGGTTTCAGCTCATATTCGTAGCGCCTTTGCCTAGATTGTTGCCTAGTTTAGACTTCATAATTATGAACTCACGTCTCGTCTCCTGTAATGTTGCATTTGATGACTGTAGGTTCCTTGGCTACGTTGTCAAGCATCTCGACATCGTTTTTGTAAAAGTTTCATTTTGTACGAGCCTAGTATAACCATGCTTCATATATAAATCATTAGAGGGAGCATCTTATCTCTCTCTCGGAGTGGTCTAGAGAGGCTCCTCGTCCCAACTCAGCAGTCCATATTGGTACATATTAAAATAGTTTCCTCCTCTTCTACCTTACCTCTTCTTCATTTACGTTTATAGGGTATTCTCACCTAGAAGTAACTAACAAAACCCAAGCTTGAAAAGTTACAGGGTGATGAAGACCATGCTGGGAGACCTGCGACTTCGACAACTTCCGTGACGCCTTCAATGCTTGGAAATCGCGCAAGCAACACTGCATCAACGCAGAAGGAGCCTATTTTGAAAGTTTTTAAAGAATTGTAACGATTGGCTCAATACACTTTTTTAAATCGACTTAGTCCTATTACTTTCCGGACAAACCCTGTTTAGCATGGTGTATTTAAATTTATGCTTCCGGATAATCAGATACTTTCGCTCAGCAATAAACTTCCATTTCGCACCCTAATATTCCAGCTTTCCATATAAAATCTGCATATGCCAACTTTTAATAGAAACCCATATGCGCTTTCTTGCCATTAGCAAATGTAATACCTTCAAATTGAAGGTTAGACACTGGGTCAAGAGGCCAACTCGTCAGAGAGGCAATTAGCATTTTTTCGTATGCTCACCAACCCATTACATGCATTTCAATTTGCTTCCACTGTTGCTCTTTTCGCCAAACACACATAGCTGCCACTATCTGTCTATTACGAATCCGATTTTCCGATTGCGGCCACACGCAAATGCGGGTCAGTGATGTCGCGTAATTGCCAGCGCCTGCGCCCATGTTCAACTGTCAACCGGCCAACTTTTACACACAAAGTACTGTTATGCAAACTGCTTCGCTACGCATACCTACAATCTCAGCCTCTTTTAATCGGCTGACAAATCACGGAAAAAAACGCAAAGCAATCGCAAAGACCCGGCCACCGCCCAGCCCCACCGCACACGTACACGCTTAGCGCCACAGTGAGAAACGGCCAAGGATAAGTGACATAACTTCCGCCCGAAGAGCAAAAAGCAGAGCGCTGTGGAACGCACCAACACCAGCCGGCTAAGCGCCACATCGGGAGTGATCGTTGACCTTTGTATGTGCGCGCGCTGTGAGCGACATCGAAACCGCGTGGCTTGTCGTGCGTGCATGCACTTCATTACTCACCCCGGGCGCGTTGTCCGCTCCAGCTGCCTACTGGCAGCTCGTGAACTGAGCCGCCTTTGAGCGCAAATCGATTTGGGTTCGCTTGTGTGTTTGCCTCCGTTGTTTTTTGGCAGTTGGTTGCTTGAGCCTCTTAGGCGTGTTTACAAGAGGAAATAAAAGTGCAAACGTTTAATTGCCAGTTTGCATTTCGGGCTGGAAACAAAAACGAACACGAACCGCGCATTTGCTTCGCGCAACCTCAGCGCGGTGCGTTCCTTGTGTTTTTTTCATTTTTTTCGCAACGATTTGCTTGGAATTTTTAACTGTTTGCATTGCTGTACTCTCAACGGTTTTAACTGTTTGTCGCATTTTTTTCGGCCTTTCGGTGTTTCTATTTTTTATTTCGTGTATGTTTTTTGTTTTGTGATTGTCAAAGGATTTGCGGCGCGTGTCTTTTCGTTCTCAACAAATCGTTAATCTGTTCGCCTGTTTCACTTTGTAACCAAACTTTTTTCCTCTCAGCGTTGTACACACATACATATGTACATGCCTCACCCACATTTTTTATGCGGAAACAATGTTTCTTTTTCATGTATCTTCTGGCGCCATCTTCTTACATATTCGTAAATGTTTCACGGTGTTTTAGGTTTACTTTTACGAGAGAAAAGCAAAAAACCCGAGTCTTAATTGAGTTTTTTTAGTAATTTGATTCTGAAAAGCCTTAGATCGCATGTAGTACTGCATGTGGAGTTGTATGGGATATCTTTTTCATGAGTCTGTCGAAGTTGATGATCACGATGATCTCGAGAATTGGCGGCTCTGGAACTGGTACTAAGCTATAGACCTCATCGCTGAAAACTGCGCAGCAAAATCGACGGGACGACTACTAGCTGCTGGAAAATTTACGTATAGGTTGGACAAACACCGACTACATGATCCCACTTTTCATCTAGGAAAGAACGTTCAAAGTAAATAGAAAAAAATATGAATAATGCAAACATGATCAACATTGGAAAACCCATGCAATGTCTATACGACGATCTGGATAGAAGCATGGTATAAAAATTCAAAACCCGGTGAAACAAGAGCGGGGCACCAGGAAAACAATGGAGCATCTCTTGTGCACTTGTCCCACATTGGCAAGACTACGCTGTAAGCATCTAGGTCCCCACAGTATGATACACTGGAAGAGGTATCGAGAGTGAGGCCGCAGATTCTTCTCCAAAACTCGCATCAAGCGCAGGCACTCTAAACGGTGACTACTTCTCTTGGACTTAGCAACTTAACTCCTTCTGGTACCGCAAAGAACCAAAACTGGTCTATGCGTGGCTTATTGGCCTACCAGATTAACCTAACCTAACCTCACGCGAATGCTTTGATTTTTTTGTTGTACTCATGTAACAACAACAACCAAAGCTTGTGTCAACTCCTACTCCAATTTGCGATTTGAGTTGAATATTTACAAGTACAATAAAAACAAAGAATCCAGCGTCTTCCGATTGGCAGTCACGCACTCGGCTATAAACATGCCTGATCGCTTGACAATTTAACGATTTGTTGAATTACTTAAATTTTTTCTAATTTCTTAACTATGTAGAAAATAACAACAACACACATGTAAAAGCCAAGCGTTACAACAAAGCGCCGAATTGCACACGCGACCCAACTTAGTTTCGGTGATTTAAGTTTACTGCGTTGCTACCATAAAGCTTGCTATTGTTGTTGTTGCTTTTTTCAGTGCTTTTCCTTTCTCCTTTCGTTTTTTTTTTTGTTTTGTATGCGGTTTTTTTGTTTTGATATTTGTTTGTTTAGCTTTTCGCTGTGCAACACGAAGTCAACTTGCACTTAACTGTTCTTCCCGAAAAAATTCGAGTGTAGCAGCGAGTAAAACAACGAAAAATAGTTAACAAATTCCGCAACTCAGCGTTGAACATCGCCAATGGCTAATTGGCTTTTCGATTGCATTTTTTCCTTTTTTCCTGCAAAAATGCTAATGGTCAATGGTGAACATCGGCGATTTGTCATTGCTGTAATTCGCATGACAAAATCGACAACTACAATGACATGCACAGACATGAATGAATGTTGGTGGTATTGTTTTTGATATTCACACTGCCTGGGACTTCTTGAGGAAAATCTTGGAAAAATTGAGTTTGTTAAATATTTTTGTGTATCAAACACTTTAACTTTACTTGAAAGTTTTTACACCCTGAATAGGGTATATTGAGTTTTTGTGACACCCAAAGTTTCTTTTCGAACATTAAATACTATAAAATATATTTATGATCAACATACCAAACTGAGTCAATTTAGCCAACGGATCTGTCTATATATTGGGTAGTCGAAAAAGTCTTTTCGTATTTCTAATCTAACTTCAACCTCTTTTTTTATTTATAATGAACTTTAATGAACCAAATATGTACCATTTCAGTCGATCGACTACTTTTTACCATTTTTCCGCTAGAAACATTATTCCATCAGTGCAAAACTTTTCTGGTGGAGTTTTAAGGGAGTTCTGCATTGACCGAAACATCAAAATTTCCTAGCCAAGCTGTCCCAGTTTTTGTCGAGTCATCAAAGATGTGTGTGGTCTAGCGTTGTCCTGAGGAAAGACGAAGCCTTTTCTGTTGGTCAGTTCTGGCCATTTTGTTCGATTGCTTGCTTCAATCTCATTAGTTGTTGGCAGTAAAATGTTGAATCAATTGTTCGACTAGGCTGGAGCAGCCCATAGTAGATGATTCCTTTCCAATCCCACCAAACACTCAGCATAACATTTCAAGACGTCAATCATGGCTTTGCGACCATTTGTTGAGCTTCACCACGCTTGGATTATGATCCTTTTCGCACATTATTGTTGTATTTGATCTCCTGTTACCATTCGCTACAGAAATGGTTCGATTTCATTTCGTTTCAGCAAAGAATCCCAGATGTTAGTTCGGTCCATTAAATATTTCACACTCAATTCATGTAGTACCCAAACATCGATCTTCATTTTGTAGCCAGCCTTTTTTAAATTTGAAGGTGAATGTTAAGTTCCTTAGCGATGTCATGGCTGCTTATGTGACGGTCCTGGTCAAACTTTTCCATAATTTCATCGACTTTTTCAACGTTAGGTCGACCAGAGCGAGTTTCATCTTTCACATCAAAATTTCCAGAACGAAAGCGAGCGAACCATTTTTGTACTACACTAACTGAGACAAAATCGTCTTCATAAACTTCATAAATTTCATTGGAGGCTTGTGTGGCGTTCTTCCCATCTTATACAAAAAATTCAAAATATAGCGAATTTCTTCATTATTTTCACTCATTTTTGAGCAACTGTTGGTTAAATTAAACTTAAAATCTCACCTTTCCGGAACTATATGGTATCACACAATGTGATTGGTAGCACTGGAGATATACGACTGCAACGACATCTATTGACAGAATACGAAAAGACTTTTTCGACTAACCAATATTTTATTCATCGATCTGATTACTACTTTTATCAAAAATTTATTGCATTTAAATATTCATATTCAACAAATGTGCATATGTAGTTCGACAAACTGAGTCAGCCTTATTAATTACTAACGTTTGACAAGTGAAAGTTAAGCCAAACACAAACATACATACATACACACAATTACTTTAGCACATGATTCAATGAATAATCAACAGAGATTATTATCAAATATGTTGGTGATTTTTTTTTTTGCAAATAAACACTCGAAAATTTCAACACACACAACCACACTGATATACAATGTATATCATACGAGCAATTACACACATAATCATGGCGTTGTTTTTGAGCAAACAATTTACATTCGTATAAATAATTGAGTGTGTAATCGAACGCGAACGCTTAGCAAACAAACAGGCAAAGGCAAACAACTCGAGCCACTGACATGCCGCCACATACATTCATGCATACATATGTAACTATATACCGCCAAGCCACCAGCCGCAACCACACCCCCAACTGCTGACTGTCAACGAAGTCATTCATAACTATGAAAGCGATAAATACTGGAATTTTAAAGCATTTGGTAGATATGCCTCCCTCCCACTCCAGCCGCCTTTCAAACTCATATTTATTTTGATATGCGAGTATCTATTTACATACATAAGCTTCAAGCTTAAGGAACATGTGTATGACAGCGCTAAGGATCTATATGTGTGCAAATATGTAGATATGATGTGTGCAGTCGTGTGACTAAGAGTTTTCTTTGATCTTAGAGTGCGCTATTAATGACACGCTGCGATAAAAGTCAACACCAATTTGTATTGTGACGTGTTAGTACCAATGAACCGTCGAAATCCAAGCCAATATATACATGCATAAATAATAACTGTATATTTATTTATTAGTATGTGTGTAAGTTTGCACATGTTTATATGACTGTTTATTTATCCATACGTACATATGTATGTATATTGTAAGCCATAAATAATCGCACTTTAAACTGCCTACATCACTCATACGCCTCGTTGTGCCTTTAAAGCGTTTGAAACAAATGCGGTGCATAGTCAGCCTGTCGCTTTTCAAATCATACGCTATGCATTTAATTGAACTGAAATGTGAATGAAAATGTTGGAATACAAAAATACACGTGTTCGTTTACAAAAAAAACAGCAACAAAATTTATTAATAAATAGTTTGATAAAATGTTATAATTCCATTGCGTTGTCGCTGCAGCCAGCAAACAAGCAGTTGTTGTTGGTATTGTTGCTTGGAGTGCATCGGTTTTGGCAACGCCCCAACATTCACTCACTCAATATGTGACATCAGTGTGTTTGGACAGTTGTATACACATATGCATATGAAAAAAAAAACTAGACGACTGTCAAAAAATCAAAATTTGCTGAAGGCACCGAAGGCCATCCCAGCCGAAAATTATAACAAGTATATTGAAAATTGGATTAATTGTTGTCTTAGGAGCCTATTTTAAGAACGATAAAATAAAATGTACCAAAATTTATTTTATTTTTTTTAAGTCCGGGTCAAATTTGATCATATATACATATGATACTTATTGAAAAACTTTGGTAAGTTTAAAGGATAAGCTCGGATATATGTATAATACATTTAAAAAAATTGTTTAGAATCCACCAAACTTTAAGTAAGGCCTGAGATTCCTCAAATTTCTCTTTGATTTTGAGTTACAAAACTAGAAAATGCCACCGAACTAACCAAACCGTGGTTTCTGAATACGATGACTAAGTCACAATTATATATATATGTATCTCTTGTTTTAGTAAATTTCGGCACATACCATAATACTTGTAACATAAGCTTTTTGACAGTGCGCACATTATCTTTGACTTTATAGGCTTTTATCCAGACCATTGAAGTGTCTTCGAACCGGACAATATCCAAGCAGCAACAAAACTTTTTCTGTTCTGAGAAAGAGTGTGCTCACAACAAGGAATATATTTACGTACACGGATAGCCAGGCGGCTTTAAAATCACTGAAGTCTTCCAAGATTTCGTCAAAGATAGTGAAAGAACTCCTTGATCCCTTAGTGGATCTAATGTCCTACATGTATTTCACGATAAACCTGCATCGGGTTCCAGAGCAATATGTTCCAGGGCAATGGGTCATGATAACTGTGAAACAGATGATCTAGCCAGGAGGATTACCACCTTACAATTAGACTCCGAAAAAGAGAGAATGTATATGACTCTGGCCACTTGTAGATATTTAATCGAAGAATATGTTATTAATTCAGCTGAGTCTCGGTGGAATGAGTTCCTAACTTGCTCAACAAGTAGGCAAACCTCGGAACTGGGGCCACCGACCATGTTATTTCAAAAGTCATAAGAACTCTAGTAGGAGTGCTAACAGGTCACCTTCTAATTGGTAGACATACCAGCAGGCAGACTATGTGTACGATACAATGACAATTGCAGAAGCGGTCAGGAAATAGAAAAAGAGGAGAAAGTAAAATATCGTCTATGCGAATGCAAGGCTCTATACAGGATATACAGGAAAGGAATCGCAACTATCGGTCCAGGGTTTCTTTATCGGAGGTTGCACAAATAAAATTTTTTGTATAGATGAATTTCATCCGAAGCACAAGATGATTCAGAGAGGAGACAATAGAGTGAGGGAATATTAATCACCTTGGTATCAGAATGAGCCTCCTAAAAGCCTAGGTGCGTCGTTAGACAACCACTCTACCCACCTATCTAACTACCTAGAGCCTCAAATATGAATATTACTATAATAACATTTTCGGAAATTCGTCAAAAGATGAATATAAACGCTTTATTTTTATTTTCATGTTCATCAAAAAAGATATTTCTAATCTTCGCACAATTTGAAGCCTTACTAAAGTATCTCATTAAACTCATGTCTCCACTCTCTTTTCAGCTGGTCGCACACAACCGTGGTGGTGTCGTAACAATCGCAATGGCGGCTCGAATGGTCGTTCCACACTCTCGATCAAACATCAAGCCGATAGCATAAGAAGACGTCCGAATAGCAACTCAGGTGTTTGGTCATGGAGTCGCCGCTCATCGGCCAGTCCAGATCAAATTGGACCACCGTCATCGTCGCCTGCCGAAAATCATTATACACACATGGACGATGCATATAGTCCAGTTAATGAGGCATTGTACGCTGAATTGGATCGCGAATCGGTACGTTCGGCAAATCCGTCATATCAAAATACGGCCTACAGTCAGTGTGGTGAGGTGAGTTAAGGCAATAGACAGAATTTCGGAATTCAGAATTTTTTAGTTTGTTGAATTAGCTTCTATAATTTTTTATATAATTAAAGTTTATTTTTCAAAACCCATAAAGTTATTTTCAATTTTTCTTTTGGAATAATAATCTCTAAAATCGGGGTCAGTATTGTAGGCAAATGATCTCGACTGACGAAGCTTGGGTCTTATAAACTGACATAACTTTTTATAGAAGCGCATAGCAGTCTTCATAAAGGCATCTTTTGTGATATTTTTTATGCCATGATGACCTTGAATAAACGTCAAAAGGCAGTTGGACTGGATACACCGTTTATAAGAATATATGATTGGTATTTTCTTTGGTCATATTGACCCAATATTTAGAGCCCTCAAAACTGAAAGCTTTTCGAAATGAGTTATTTGGACGACCTCCAGATCGATTCGGCTGCGTAGAATGCTTGCCGTAAGAAATCCATTTGGTTTTTATAATCAACTTGAGCTTGCTTCCTCTAGAATTATATTATCCCGAAATAATAGAAGCTTATCCCAAATGATTAGAAGTTATTCGTTAAACAATTGCCGAGTTCAATTTTTATTAAAAAAAAAGTTTCCAAAAAACCACACTCATTGTGACGCAATTGTTTGTGTAATCAAAAATCAGCTAATACATTAACCTCTCCTTAATTTTACCTTTCAGAAATACAATTTTCAACAACACGAGCAAGACATTCCGATGGTGGTGTCATCAGCGCCCAGCAGCGCCTATTATTCCGACCTCTCGGTGACCGCCATGCCAGGCGGCGGCAATGAGCGTGCCTACGAAATAGTTGGCCTAACGGTCATGTCACAACCACTGCCCAACTGGGAAGGCAGCAGCGGCGGCGGTGGCGTCTTGGGCGTAGGCGTTGGCGGTACAATGGGCCCCCTCGGCAGCGGCGGACCAAACGAAGCCTCGCAACGGCGCATACCACGCTTGGCGGCCATCAATGAGACAAGCACCAGCACCGTGGCGGCAACAGTGCCCTCAGACTATGTATGAGATACGGAGGATGGGCGGCAGTGCGAGGAGGGTGTATAGCGATTTTAAAAAGAATTTAAATGAAATTGTTTTCGAATATGCACTGAGACGCAGTGTAGCATACTTTACGGTCGTTAGTTGTTAATAATGGCAACGGTAGCTTGAGAAGGTGGGAAAGTAGCAGAGAAATGTAAAAATAATCATATTTAGGGCAGTAAAAACGAAAGTGGTAATTCAACGAGCTTATATTTGTTAATACATAATTTATTGTGAATTATTGAAAACTGTTGAAACAGTGAGATTCTTGAAAGCATAAAGCGCTATTTATGTAGAGTTATATTAGATTAAAAATTATTATATTATATATGTATGTATACATAGGATGTATCTTTGAGGTAAAAATAATGTTAAAGTGCTTACGAATATTTATAGAATTGCTATAGTATGGTACGAAATGGAGCATGAAACAACAAAACAAAACAAAAAAAATTAATTATTGTAATTATTCTATTGTAATTGAGTTAGTCTGTAAGTCTGTTAAGATTTAACGATTTAATCGTTGGTGATATTTAGCCTAAATATTTAGTGTGGACACATAGATGTGCGAATTGGCGTTAAAATGCGAAAAGTAAACCTTGTATATGAAATGCGGTATACGTTTAGAAATAAATACACACACACATGCGTATACAAAGATGTTTTAGAATTAGAGACTGCTGTCTATGTAAACAATGTAGAAGTAAGCAAAGAAAATTACAAAAAAATATTTAAAAATAATATAAAAAATATTTAAAAATTATATAAAAAATAGAATTAAAAATTATAAAAAAATATTAAAAAAATATATAACAAATCTACGCGAGTTAAACATTATTAGAGACATATTGAAATCCTTAAAGGAACATATTAGAATAATGCATATTTAGCTGTTAAGCGTGCGTGTTTGTAAAATATACATATATACAGTAAAGGATAAAATGGTTCACGAAAATACCAATATTTTTTTTAAGTTTAAAAATTATAATACATTAAGCATTATGCCTACAAAAATCTATAAATACATTGAAAAGGGCATTAAATTTGCTTTCGAAATCAATACATCTTTAGTCCATTGACTCAAAAGTGATTTTAAAGGATTATATTCAGTTAGAAGGCCGCAAAAACCGAAATTTTCAGAATTTTTTCTGAGAAAACTTTTCAATTTATTGATCCAAAAGTTTTTACACATATGGTATATTTTAACTATTTTTCAACATTTAGTTAAAATATTTATTTGGAAAGGAACTACAGCTGCTATCCCGTAACTCCTTCAAAAAAGACGTTTTGTGATGACCACTATATCTCTGAACTGGATCCTCTGAAATTTAAATACCAAACAGATTTCGTTAAAATAATGTTAATAATAATGAATAAGTAAAAAAAATGTTTTTGACAAAATGGCAGTTTCTCAAAAAAAAATTGATTTTTGACCAAAAATTTCGGCCTAAAATTGTTTATAAAAAATCGATGAGATAAATCAATACAACTTTTGTCCATGGACTCAAAAGTGCGATTACTAGCACGTTGATATTTTTCACCGTCCTTTTTGTAATGCTATTTGAGGTTCTCTAAAATATTTGGGCTTATTTTTTGTCTTGTGCGCGCTCTTCCACAATTTATTTACAGTTTTTGGGGCTTCCCTTTCGGAAAAAATTGTTTGTTAAAATGGCCCAAAGGTGCTCAATGGGGTTAAAGTCTAGGGTCTGCGTGGAGAGTCAGTCCAGCAGTTCGATCACATTAACCACAAACCATGATTTGGTAGTTTTTGCGCTATGTTTCGGACCGCTAGCCCTCTGAGTCTGAATATAACCTGACTTGCATGATATAAGTTCTCCAGAATTTCAATATAATCTGTGATACGCATAATATCATCGATCGGACGAAGTATGCCCAGCTCCAAGCCATCAATGATCCACCTCCATATTTCATTGTTGGAATCCAGTACACCAACCTGTTTGTCAACCTATGCCCTTGCGCCCCCACCTGATCCTATTTGATTAATTTTGGTTTCATCGGACAAAGTAGCTCCTTTCTAATCAACCATGTTGAATTATTCATATTTTTGGCGAACTCTCATCGAGCCTAACGGTGCTTATCACTTAAGAACGGGCTCTTTACCATCGTTCTAGCCTTAAATCGGTTATTTTTCAGGCATATTTGTGCAGTTTTGACGCTGACATTGACTCCATGGACCTCGCTGATGACTTTATTAGTTTCCACAGCGGTTTTTGTAGGACAGCGGACAGCGTCTGCTCTTTCACAACAAGTGAACTCAAATTACACATATTCGTGAACACTATTGTCCCTTACTGTATATATGTTAAACTTAGTTTGTGTATGTATAAAGTTATTGTATTAAAGTGAAAAAATCGCATATTTATATATTGTAAATGTTTCCGTATTGACTGAGCCTATTTACTTGCATATGTATGTATGTATGTACATATGTGCACTTTTAACTATACTATTATCATAATAACACGTAAACCAATAACAATGACCTTGCCTCACAGTGCATATTGCATACATACATTATTTTTACATATGCATATGTACATATACATACATACAATTATTTACAACTTAATTGTTATAAAACAAATATACATACATTCAATATTTACAAGCTGCTGATTTCAAAGAATATTCTGATGTGCTCTAGCAAGTAAGCGTTAAAATGAATAATCTGAAAACGAACTCTATATCCGATATGAATTTATATATATTTTACCTCTCTGCCAGACATATTGTACATACATATTTACAAAATATTAAATTTAAAGTTGTACTTATTTAAAAAACACGAAAAACCTTTTTCACTTTATAAAAGTTGTGAGAATATCTGTTATAAGAGATACCTTCTCCTTATTACTTTTTATTTGTTAGAATTTTTGCAACAACATTTTGTTAAACTAAAAATCCGCCTTGCAGTTAAATACTTATATTAATTATTATGGAAATATTATTACTTTCTGAACAATTTAATTCTAAAATTTTCATCTTGACTTGAGGAATATGTAATTTATAAAATATTATATATGTGGACGTAACATAGTTTAATATTTTTTAAGAAAATAAAGAATGAACTTTTAATAAAAAAATGTGTTTGGTTTTCCACGAAGTTTGTAACAAACATAAATGATTGTGCCGATGGAGTCCAAGTTTTTTCACAACACTTTGCTCAATATTCCGTATTTTCTGCATTTCTGAGTACAGTTACTTGCGCAGGTTTCTTCTTTTCACTTTTTTTCGCTTTTGAACTATGCAAACCTTGTCGCTGATGAATCTTACGATGTGTGCGCAATGCTGCTGGTTGTAAAAAGCGTTTACCACATTCTGGGCATTCATTCGGTTTCTCGCCCGTGTGGGTCATTTCATGGTACTTGCGTGTGTCCGGCTTAGCAAAAGTGCGCTCACAATAGCGGCATGCATAATCTTTGGCACGCTCATGCACAGTGCGTACATGTGTTTTTAAATTGCCTGAGCTATTACAAATGTGTGTGCAAAACCGACATGGCCATGTACGTTCCAGCGTATGGTAATTAATATGCACCTAGAAAGAATGAAAGAAAAATATGGAAAAGTGTTTTTATAGTGCATTAAAAGCAGCTACCTTCAACTCGTTCATTGTGGTTTTGCGCATGCCACAGTGTGGACACACATAGTTCTTAATTCCGGCATGTCGCATTAGATGCACCTTCAGCTTATCCTTATTTGAGAATCGACGCATGCAATTTGGCTGGTCGCAAGCGTAGGGACGTTCCGATTTGTCCTTGTGCGTATAATGATGATCGTTTAGCATTGTGGTCGTTTTAAATACTTTGCCACAAATCTCACAAATGTGCGTTTTCAACTCCGGTCCCAATTTATGATATTTGCGCTGATGCATCACTAATGTTGGCTTGTGCTTATACACTTTGTCACAACCGTCTTGATCGCAAGCGTACTGAAAACTATATCCTTCATGCTGTCTAAGATGCCTTGCCAATGCGCTTCTGCGATTAAATGCTTTGGTGCAGCCCTCTTGCGTACAAGGATACGGCATGAGGCCTTCATGTTCACGTTTGTGCGCATTGAGGCGATGCTCAACAAAGAATCTTGACGGGCAAATATCACAACGGTAAGTTGTTTTCGTTTCGCAGTCAGGCAATTTTTTTTGACTCGTTGTTTTTTCAGATTTAACCCTTCTAATATTATTTAATTTTATTTCAGCAACATTTTCGTAACTTTTACAGGTTTCATTAAGAGAATTGTTGCTGAGGTTATCGACAATATCAGAATCCCAGTGGTCTTCATTATGGCTATGCCTGTTTGGTGGTGACATCCCTTGTCCAGAGTATTGCGTATTTTCTACTTCATATTCCTTATTATAATCATCAATTACTTCTGTTGGCTTTCCTAAATAATCTTGATATCTAACAGGACTATCTTCAAGATGATTTAGTTCGTTCACTCGAGTAAGGCTTCTCGACTGATCTTCCAATATTGAAATAGGGACTTCGTCCTCTGAAAGCAATGATTTCTTAGCCAAAATCAGCTCTTCAAAATGTTGTATTGATTCTCTACACATTTCCCGAAACTGATAGAAATCGTCAACTTTCTGATAACAACATTCGCATAAAAATTTTGGATATTCGTCTGCAAGAGATAGTTCTACTGAGATACAGCTGGCAAGCTTCTTTGCGATATCCGGTGTTTCGAATATGTGAACTTTATTCATTGCATTTAAATATTGGTGCGAGTTTAATTCTATTGTACAAGCTCGGCATTTGTAAGTAAGTCCATCCATATTGAAGAGTTTAAACGAATGTACATATTACTGCGGTTGAACTTTATTAACTGGATTGAACAGTTAGGTAGTAGATTGATGACAAATACACATTTATATTTGATCAGCAATTTTATGTTTATAGTGTATTTTTAGGTGTAGAAATATGGAAGCAGCATTTTCTTTTATGTGATAATTCTGGAACATCATACCTACATTGAGAAATACGCCTTTATCAACAGTTCCAAAATACCTAACCACAGTATGTATACGTCGAAGTTACACCGGTTTATTAAGAATTTTAATTTATTAGTTGCACTTAGAATTTTATCAAAATATTATTGTTTACATCAAATTGTTTATATGCATTTTATTTCATCAGCTGTTTTGGGAGGCCAATTGCAATGAAAACAGGGCTGCCAAGTTTGATGTGATATTTTTGGTTCATGTATTCGCTACGTCAAACAAATAACATTTACGTTCCCTGGTAGAAGAAAAATATATTTTACACATATTGAAAAAGGCAAGGTATAATTGGAATTTGGTAGTATATATATTTCTGTTAGATTTTTCGCAATAACATACAAAATGCAAACCTTTAAAGTTTAAATGTTGTTGTTTCGGAAGTAATGGCATTGTATAAAAACGTATTATCGATAGGTTTATATTGTTTAGTTACAATCTTTATGACCTCCTGGGCTACACAACCACCTGTTAGATTAATACACTTTTGTATTATTTAAAAAATGGATACAATTATGCACTCATTACCTATGAACGCTGATATTGAATGTATCTCCGAGCCACCGTAACGACAAATTTCATGTATCAAGTCATCACTAATGGAGGCATGAACTCCCCAGTCCGACAGCATTTTACTTGCGACCGTTTTTAGCTCTTTCACATCGTTTTCAACGTAACATTCACCCGGTACATTGCCACATTCCGATACAAAACGCTCGTATGCACGTAGGGCCACATAATGCTCAGCAAGCGTACCTTGAATCTCTAAATCATCAACTAAAAATCAATGGTAAGCAAAATATTCAACGTAAATCAATGCGTTTAACAAACCGAATGAAAGTATGTTACTGCTTTTAGCATTTTCATCACTAATTTTAGTCCCACGTAAAACTGCTAGACCAGCAGCTTCTTTGCAAAATAAGCGTACTGTTTTTTCACTAATGGTATCTTCAGGCAAACCAAGTTCTTTTAAGTATTTTTGACATTTGCGATAAACATTGTCAGCATCATGTAAAGCTTGTTGACGATAAATGTTCTGCAATGTTATATATGGTTCAGTGTCAGCAGTCATATCCGGTAGCACACCGGGCAGTGGCAACAACCCATTATTATCATTCTCTACAAATTCTTTTAAAGCTTTGGTTATTATCCAGAAGGGGCTACTTTGTTTGTTAAGGTTCGTACAAGCATTATCCTGGAAAATCGATTTGATCGAAGAAGGCACATTACCTCCACCTAAAGCAGTATTTACCGCTTTAATGGCTTCTTCATAATTTTCCTCATCTGCCGTCATTGCTGAAATTTTATTAAATTGGTAAATAAATAATGTATTTACATATATTAGTTAACCTGCGCGAATCATTTCCTTCAGCTCCGACTTTTGCTTATAATTTGCGGGAAAGTGTCCACCGTACTTCTGTCTCCATACTTGCAGGAATTTATTAAGCACCAACAGCCATGGAACCTTACTAGTGATTTCTGTGCTCTAAAATATTAATAAAAATTAAACTTCCATTTTAAGAAATATACTTTAAAGCAAATAATTAACCCCTAGAATGTTAGAAAATAATTTATATGCATAAAAAATTTACCTCGAAATGTTTTTGTAATGCGGGAAAGGGTTGTTCTAGTCGAAGATCATACTGGCGGTTATCGGGATGTGATTCAATTACACAATGTTCTTTTATTTGTAAGCGAATAGAACCAAAAAAGCCCAATGATCTGCAATAGATAAATGGAATATTTGCCTCCCAGAGACGGTCCGATAATCCCCACAAAGCTTTTTCATTCAGATTCGATGCAATGACTACATCAAATGTATCGAAAAATGCCGGTCGATTTGATAGTATCCAATCAACACTTTCATCCACAAAATCACCATTCACGTCTGTGTTTAATTCTTGAAGCAATTGCATGCAAGCTCTTGCTTTGGATTGACCGAGAAATGAAGCGTCCAAAAAGAAACTGAAAAAAATTAAAATTTAAAAATTATAGTTTGTAAACTATTAATTCAAATACTTTATTCCCAAATCATCTTCGGTGACTACGTTTCCATCTACGATAGTGAAGCCACCAATGCCGGGTAGGACAAGACTTTTCAGAACTTCACATCCCAGTGCCGTTGCATTCAGCAAACAAATTGTAGAACTTTCCAATAAGCTTTGCCCATGCTCTCCCCATAAACGTATTTGACGATCATATTTTCTGCTTTTATCTGATTGTTCTGGAGATTTTGGCGCCGGTGATGACATTACTGGCTTGCTATTTATTGTATGCCGAAGGCGGTCAATGGCAGATGTTGGAGCTAACAAAACACAGAAAAACAGCTGATTTCTGCAAATTAGACTGTTTTGTTGTTATTCGATTTTTGTCGGAGAACTGTCACAACAGAGAGATGCCAGAACAAATAAATCAATTGGCATTACCTACAATTTGTTAATTCAAGTTATTGATTATAAAATACCTAAAATGAGGATACGATGTCATATACATATTTAATATAAAGATATATGTATGTATATGTATATATTATTAGCAAATAAATCATTAACAATAATAGAAAACAAAGGAAAAGACTATTTACGTTATTTGCAAATGTTGGAATAGTTTTTGTTGTAACGGTTGTCTACCCCTTTCAAATGTTTCAATGTCTGGTTAGCAGTCATCTGTCAGTTCAGTTCTGGTTAAAAAATGTTCTTTACAGAAGAAATTACTCTTAGTTAAGTTAACTGGAACTTAACTCATAGGTTGCAGTTAACCAACCATTGAAGAAACGCCCCTATTCGAACTTTTTTTAAAAACCATAGTGTGAATAGAAAACATCTAGCAGAAAGAAATTAAGGCTCATGTGTTAAAAAATAAAATAAATAAATATATATTTTAATAAGAAGCCTTTAACATTATATTCAATTTTCTGCAATCGAGATTTTTTATAAAATATTTTATGATATAAAAACTCAAGGAGTACGGTAGCACTCGGACTTAAACTTGGCCACACTGCATACACGAAGAAATACGAAGTTCTTTTTTTTAATGGCTGGCAATTTTTATACGTCTCACTCACTGAAGAATTCGACAGTTTGCAAGAAAGAACTCAGAAGTATTTGGACATTAGAAAATTGCATAGAAAACTTTTAGTTATACTAAAATAATTGAATTAACGTTAAGGGCGTAGCAATCGCGGTGTACAGAGAAGGCCCAATAATTTGATTCGTATAAAGTGCACAGAAAGGTGAGAGCAAGCTTTTCTATAATTGAAGAATTGAAATTCTTCAAAGTGGTTTGTGACAGCAACAAAGGCATAAAACGAAACGTAAAAGAAGTTGCAATCCTCGTCAAAGATGTTCCCCAATGTAAAATGGGGAAAATGTGCTGAATTTCTGAAATTTTCTTATTATGCATCGAGTTGGAGGCCATTTGCAGTGAAATTTTTTCGTTAATTTGCAAGTGTAATCGTCCTCATTGTACATGTGTATGTGTGTGTGTGGTGTGTGCATCGTGAATGGGGCAGAGTAACAGTGAAAAGGTGGGGAGCCAAAGTAGTAGAAGAAAAAACCAAAAATTCCTGATTTGGGGTGCGTGACGTTTGTTAACAGCGGTGCGAGCGCGTGTGCGATTTTGTGTATGTGGTGGAGTACCAGTGGCAATATGTGTGTATATGCTGTAGTGAAACTCATAGCGTCTCTGCTTTGCTCTGCTACGTCGGCATTTTCTCATTTTTTTTGTGTTCATATATGTATGTATGTAATGCGATTTGTTTTTTATCCGTGTAAAAACGTTAGCTGCACCGGAACTCGATGCGTCGCTACCCGTTTGTCGTCTTTATGCATTTCCCCCCGAGTAATTTGAAGCGGCATAATTTTTGACTAGTTAAATTTTAACTTTGTTGTTGGCTTCGGTTAATCTGTATTTTAAAAACAGTTTCGCACAAGTTCGTAGTGAAAATCAATTATGGTTCAATAGTTTATTTTGCCATGGAATGTTTATGCGTGTAGTCTCACCGGTTGGACATTTATACATACATTTCTATACATATCTAATTAATTTTGGCAAAAGCTACTCCCAGCCACATGCAATTTGAAGTTTATTTCTTCATACAATTAGTAATAATAGTTTGAAGTTTTATTCTTCATATAACCATCGGAAATTGCTACAAAAAATTTTTCAAGCATACATACATATGTATATTTTATATCCTTCATATAGTTCCGATTTTTGCTGTACAATTAATATAAAATTCCGTTACATGTGTCAAGCTCTACATACAGAAGTGCAACCCGCTGCTCGTCCTATTCAGAAGTTTTTCAGTATGGTGTGACCTTATAAGCAAAGGCACCTCTAGTTTTACATTCACAGCTGTGACAGTCATTGTGTTGACTTCTGCCCCGCAACCATCATATAATGTAGTGTCACTTTTTGGGCTATGCTCATCTTTTCATCTTCATTTTATTAGAAGCATACATTCTCTCAGGTAAGAATCAGTGTGCGAGAATTCTATTGTCCAAGTAACGCAGCAAGATGCTCATAAATAGCTTAGAAATTTATATGTAGGTAGGTAAACGTGCAGCGCCGCTAACACCACAGACATTGTTTCCTAATAGATTGCAAAGCATACCGACACAAATGTCGCTAGATATTGATAATGTTGGTGGTGAGAAAACTTTAACGGACGTTAATAAACATAAATTCATGAAATGATCTTGTGGCGTTTGTCCTGCTAGATAAATTATTAATATTGTGTCCGCTGTGCAATTAATTCTTCTCAAAGTTGAATTCACGATGGTGGCGCATTAGAAAATTATTAAAAGTGAAATCCTAAACATTTTACGAAGTTGATATAAATAATAATATAAAATTTTAATGCTACGTCGTTCGCAATGAGCTTTAAGAACTTGTTAGCTAACATATTATTGACCTTTTCAAATTGTCTCGTTATGTATGATTTGTTTAGTATATTTGCTTTTGATTGACTGTGTTTCCAGATGTGTTACCGTTTACAATTTTTTGTGAACAAGTATAAAAATGAGGAAAACACATAATTCTCACAAAAGATCGTATATGAACAGTAAATGCTATTGGAATACAACAGCTGGCGTACTTCAATGACGTTGTCTGTGCATATACAGAGAACGCCACCAAAGTATATACATACACATGTACGTAAGTATATACTTTTTTGGTTGCGGCAGAAATTTTTGCCGCAAGGTGCACGCAGCAATACGTTTATTCGTCGTCGTCAACACACGTATGTGTGATTCTCTACTGTTTTAGCATTTATACAAAATCTTTGCTCCTCACCATGTTAAAATATTCACCGACACCAGTTAGTCGCAGTTCATTCGTCTCATTTATTTCGTTGATCACTCGATCATTCGCTCCTCCTTTTGACAGGGTTCGGTTCAACTCATTTACACATATCCATTGAGTATCGTCTTCATTCTGGTTACGCTCGATCGTTGTAGCTCGTTTACTCTGCTTTAATGCACTTTTGTGATTTCCTTTTGATTGTAATGCAATTGGTTTTTTTTTTATTTTTATTTTTTACTACAAAGGCAACCTCTCATAGGCAGGCACTTTGAATTGTTGGATCGTGTGTTGGGCTTGCTGGCTAGTTGACTGGCTGCTGCGTACTCATGTACTGTCTTTCCCACCGATTCTTTTTGCAGTTTACATGTTTGTATGTTTGTATGCGATTTTCGCTTTATTTACTTTTTATTTTTTGTTTTTGTACTTTTATATAGAGAAATACATAAGTTGCCATGTGTATGTGTGCATGTACCCATGAGAATCGCCATTTGAACGTGAGACAATGGGTACTATTTGTGATCAGTTGTTGTTGTTGTTGTTGAATGCCATCATTGATGGTGTAGTACTAAATGTTTTTTCTTAGTTGTTGGTATAATTTAAACTGCCTTTGTTGTGTTAGCTTACTGTCTTTTCTGCTGTGGTAGTGTGTGTATGGGAATTTTTGAATTCGCATTTGCACTACCCGTCCACAGCGAGATGAGTACGCTACAACGCCTGCGAGTATGAGTACACGTTTTTACCATACAAACAACCAATATGTTGTACGATTATGGTTTGCTGAATACTTGTGGGAATTTCGTGCGAGAAGATCATCGTCCGTACAAACAAGAGTTCTTTGATTGTCTTTTTTTATTATTTTATTTACTTCAATTTTGGTTTACATAATCGCTGTGGGTGAATGCAATATCGAATTTCTGCACTTGCATATTAGAGCCTAGTAACAAGAGTTTATTAATATGTATTTATTATAAAAATTAAAATTTGTATGATAATGTATGTATGTCGTAACTAATTAATAAAAATATATTCAGACTAACGCGCATTTAAATTTTGCTCTTAATTATATTCTATATTTCTAAACAAATATTTACACTCCATAATTTTTCTATATATACTCTATTTTCTATTCATATTATCACTTACTAAAACAATTTATTTCTTACAGCGTACTATATTTGGAGACAACTGCTGGTCGTACCGTATTATGGAAGAAAAATGTCCCAAATCCATTGATTCGAATATATTTGGCATTGCTACAACCACCGTTGTTGCTGCCGATAACAATAAAAAGGAACAATCAGATTCATTATCGCTGAATCAACAACCTTCAACTTCGTTCAATTTGAATACGGCCTCAATGTCGCTGTTGCAAGGTGAATTCGTTGACTCACGACATGATTTTGCAGAAGTTTTGGACGACGAAACTACTACATCCGGTGTATTGGAAACATTTGAAATAAGTTCGTCCAACTCTCTACCGCCAAGCAGTTCAGATGGCCACAGAGAGGTTGTGGTGGACGACAGCTCTTCTACAGATACAATTAAATTGGTGGGAGTGTCGGACGATACATCGTGCACCAACAAGAAATTTTTCGATGTCTCAGAAGTTTTTGTAATAAATGATGATGATGATGACGATGATGAAGGTGTTGTGCCGGAAAGCGAAGTAGCGGAAGTGGAAGATGTGTCTTTAGCGCCTGCGAATAAAAATGATATTAATCAACATTGTTTGGAAGATAATTCCAATCAGCATGATCACAATCGTTTTTCGACTAACAGTACCAATAGTCAATTGAGCAATGATATGGGCAGCGTTATTGTGACGAATGGGCACGGTGCGACAATTTATCTCGAAACACCAGTGGTGGAGGAACAAAATCAACATCATGCTCAGCTGAATAGTATCAGTGGTGGTGAAAAAGGCGAGTTTGGTGAGAAAACAGGAAAACCCAAACGTCTGAGCGATGAATTTATGCAAACAGATGAGGCAATGGCAATGGCATTTGGCAAAATGGATGAAAACAATGCTCGAACTACAAACGGCGAAGCTAAGTCTAGCGTAATAACAGCACTTTTAGGGCTTGATGGCAATGAAATACTTCCTGATCGCATGTCATTTCGACTGAAAAAAATGAACATAAGCAACACGTCTAGTGAAAAGCTACGCGAACGTCCTACCAGTTCAAAAAGCAACGAAAATAATATTGTAGTATTACCAAGACCACAAATTGCCGATATCGAAACGATTGATGCGATAGAACGCACCGATTTCGAGGAAGAGCAAAGGCTGACTGGTGGTATTATTTTGAAAAATAGCACAGTCGCGAAGAAAAATATGCTTAACTTAAGGCTGATAAAATCGTCGTGTATGCAGAATCAGCAAAAAGACTCAGGAAGCCAACAGGAACAGTTGGAGTTGGGAGATGATTGTCCCAGCAGCAGCAGCAATATAAATAATAGCAGTCACAACGGTGTTGGTCGTGCCGTTTCTTCCGACAGCAAGGTATTTATTATTTGTTTATATGTTGTGCTATTTATTGCTTTTTAAGTTATTTGTATATGATTATTAACGTTCTTTTTTTTAGTGCGCTTACAAGGATCCAACGTCAACGCCAACAAGTAGTCGCCCTCACACCAGTCGTTTAACCAAATCTACTGCCAAACTTAATTTGTGCTCTTCTCTAAGTCATCCCTTACATCGGCAAACACAATCATTTCAAGATCGAACCAAAGGTGCCAACAATTCCAAAACACAGCTAAAATCCACACAAACTGGCAATAAGAACAGTCTGACATCGTTAACCTCATCATCCCATACGTTTACGAATTCCGTTTCATCGGCATCTACTTCTACAACTGCTTCTTCGTCCTCTTCAGCGACATCATCTTCTTCATCTTCATTATCTTCGTCTACTTCATCTTCAGTAATTGTAGAGGCACCTACTGCCACATCGGCTTCATCCTCATCATTGCCAGGCGCCGCAGCTTGCACAGTTGGCGGCGGGGGAGCGGAAATATACTCAAACTCTAATTCGAATGACAGTCTTATGAGTAGTACATCAACAACCATTAATTGTGGACAGCGAGTGCAACAGCAGCAGCAGCCGCAACAGGCACAGCAGCAGCAGCAACAACAACAACAGCAGCTGATACCCTATATATTGGTTGATAAGTCCGATGTAGGAGGCTGTAGTCGCACAAGTTCTATGCATGCCGTTGTAGCAGTAGCTGCAGATAATGCAGCACTCGCTGCAGCTTCCACAGGCAGCGCCGAAGTCATTCCTGTTTTCGATGACGCTCAACCTTCAACTTCGTCTGCTCGCTGTCATTATGCTCCGTCCATGAAGAATTTACGTCAGGTACACGCTAGCGCTCAAACGAATGAACGTTACCTCAGACGTTCTGTTGGCTCACTGGATTCGGGAAATGTCAATGCCCTTCCAACTACTGCAAGATTTCGTCGACGTGCCGAATTTGCAGCTCAGCTGAGCAATCCTCCTGACGATATGTCCCTTGAAGCTTTCAAGGCGTTGGCCCAGGCTGCAGCTCAAGCAGTTATGTCTGATTATAATGAGGAAGCTTCGTGGGCCGATTGTGACGAGAACACTTCCGATGAGGAAATATGTACTTGCAATCATAGTAGTAGTAGCAGCGCAAGCAATAGCAGTCACGGCGGTAGCAATACCAGCTTAAACGAGACGGACGTTGATGGAGCTGACATTTCTTCGACCGGCGCTGGTGCCGATATCAGCGCCAATTGCACAGCCAAAGATGGTGATCTGTCAAATTATATACAAATGGTTTCGATATCAGAGGAGGTGGGTGGCAATGGTGGCGCAAACAGCACTGCGGAAAATGCATCCACCTGTGCGCACATTAACGCTCAACAGCGTAAACGCAAATACGATAGCCGTTTGCCGGATGCCAACGCCAATGCAGTAATATCTAGCAGCGGTAATACTGCCAACATTGACGACGTTAATGGAAGAAAGCGTATAGCTTATGATTTTGCGTTAACTCCACGCCACTGTAGTGCTTTAGTAGCTAAACCCTCCACAACTTCAACACAATTGGTACCGCTGTCAGGCACCAATAACTCACCTGTGGGTCGTCGAACTCCGCGTTCCATAATACCTACACGTGAGAATCCACCTCCCGAATTACAACATTGGCTGACACAATTTCAACGTTGGACACATGTTGAGCGACTGATGGCCATCGATCGTCTGATTGAGTATTGCGAGCCAACACAAGTTCGTCACATGATGAAAGTGATTGAACCACAATTCCAACGCGACTTTATTTCACTGCTGCCGCGTGAGCTAGCACTGCAAGTGCTTACTTATTTGGATCCAAAAGATTTGTTGCGTGCCGCGCAGACTTGTCGCAGTTGGCGCTTTTTATGTGACGATAATTTGTTGTGGAAGGAGAAATGTCGCAAGGCGCAAATACTCACGGAGCCACGTACGGATCGACCGAAGCGCGGACGCGCGGGCAATATGCCACCAATTGCCTCACCGTGGAAAGCGGCATATATGCGCCAGCATATAATCGAAATGAATTGGCGTTCGCGACCAATACGCGAACCGAAGGTACTGAAAGGGCATGACGATCATGTTATCACTTGCCTGCAATTTTCCGGCAACCGCATAGTGTCCGGCTCAGATGACAATACATTGAAGGTTTGGTCGGCTGTGACTGGCAGGGTAAGTTGGGTGCTGCATTATAGCTATATAATTTATATCTCTAATATAATCCTTGACATTTACACATATTAACTGTGGTGTTTTATTTATAGTGTTTACGCACGCTGGTCGGTCACACTGGTGGTGTCTGGTCCTCACAGATGGCGGGTAATATAATAATCTCAGGTAGTACCGATCGCACGCTGAAAGTCTGGGACATGGATTCCGGCCAATGTTTACACACATTGCAGGGGCATACATCCACCGTGCGATGTATGCATTTACACGGCAATAAGTAAGTACTAATTTAATAATTGCTGAATGCGCATCACGATGTTTAAATGATTTTTTTTGTTTTGTTTGTTGTAGAGTCGTCAGTGGTTCGCGCGATGCGACTTTACGTGTTTGGGATATTGTGCAAGGTATATGTTTGCATGTTTTGGTGGGCCATTTGGCGGCGGTGCGTTGTGTGCAATATGATGGCAAATTGATTGTGTCGGGAGCTTACGATTACATGGTTAAGATTTGGCATCCCGAACGGCAGGAATGTCTGCACACCCTCTCTGGGCACTCAAATCGTGTTTATTCCTTGCAGGTAAAATATTTTTATTATTGTTTATATGGAAAATAATGTATTATTTACATTATAATATATCGATGATTATAAATTTATCGTTTATTATCGAAAATGTTTATTGAAATTTGTATTCATCTACTACATATTTATAG
>NW_026038295.1:0-32799 GCF_023373825.1 Bactrocera dorsalis
TTTATCTGCGTAATAGGAAGTGTAAAAAAAAACATTGTATTTACAGGCACAAAGCTTTGCCAGCACTTACATCTTTCACTGCCGAGTTATCCACTAGCGTTTTGTGATTCTGACGCGCCTTGGCGTTAAACACTTTTTTACCCATTTTCCCTGTATTTTAATAAAATATTCAAACAAAATGGCTCAACAAAATCCGTATTTAATTATTTCGAATGGCTACATGCGGCCAGCTGATGCACGTGGTGACCTCCTCTACCGTGGTGGTGACACCCGTTTCTCGGATTTTGACATAGCAATGGCAGCGCATAACAAAAGTGATGATAAAGAAACCACAAAGGAGCAAAACAAAAAATAGAAGAAGGTTTAAAAGAAAATATGTGTAAAAATATTCGCAAAAAATGTAAACAGAGAGTAATTTTTGTGCTCTAAAGAGATAATGCTCTCACACAGGGCGACTCAGCTTACGGCATTATTGCATTTGTTTATTATTTCAATCTTAAAATAGTTTTGAAAGTACTAAGTTTTTATGTGTTTGCTTACTATAAATGCTATTTTCTTTAATTTGCGAGTTATTAAAGTTATATAAAATAGTTTAAATAAGTTTTTTTGCACACGCACCCGTGCTGACAAGGGAACCTTGTGTTATCTTCATTGGTTTGCTTACTGGCCTAACCTTCATTTCCTTCCGTTCGCAATTCGCAGCCGTTTGACAGTTTGACATTTTGACTTGAAATTTCGCGAATTTAACCGCTTTTTTAGTGCGTGCGTGAGAATATAAGAATTAAACGTTTTTATGCTAATTAATATACACGAAATCTATAAAATCAAGTCTTGGACGTAAAAATGTATATATTGAAGTGTTTGTGTAGTGTTATTTACTTATCAAGTTTTTCTAATTGGAATCGACAGGATAAGAGGCACACGGTTCTAGTTTTGCGACGTCCATTATATCTCCTTCGTTCGTATCGCAGCCATTTGACAGTTTGACTAGAAGTTTAGCGAATTTAACCGCTTTTTTAGTGCGTGCGTGAAAATATTAGAATTAGTTTAAGTTTTTATGTTAATTAATATACACAAAATCTATTAAATCAATTTTTGCACACATACATATATGTGTATATTGAAGGGTGCGTGTAGTGTTATTTACTTATCAAGTGTTTCTAATTGGAATCAGCACAATAGGAGACATACGGAGCTAGTTTTGTGGCGTCGTTCACATATTGGCCCATTATATCCTCAGTAGTGTAAGAATGTACATACGTCTTACTCAGGGTAAGTTTGTTAACATTTATTTAAACAAATTATTTACTAAGCCTTAAATATACATATTCCTCTGGGCTAATGCCATAACCTTGAATTTTGCCCTTCGACAATCTGGGTATAACGGAGTTTGTTACGTGCGTACAACGTTTTGTAGTTACGCACACATGCATTCATAAATACAAAGAATGCTGCAACTTCAATGGAAAAGCGTAGAAACGCCAGTTCTCGTTATTTTTTCAAGTTGAATAAATTTGAAAGCTCCACATTTCATTACCTTAATTTTTTAATCCTGGACGTGTTTTGTTAGGCTACTTGTTTTGGAAACAATAACAAAATAACGATGCCGTCCACGCTTAACTCCCGAAACCCTGTTGGTTTATGTGGAAGTTAAAGTTTTTACCATTTTCGTTGTGTTGTGAATTCTAGTGAGTGAAAAAAACTTAAACTTAACCAAGTTTATAAATAGAATTTTGTATACATTTTTATTATAAGATTTCTTAAAAAATTACCAAATATATGCATGATAAATTTAACAAAAAAGTACATGGGATTAAATACAGTGATCTTCCGATAAGACATAATCTAAAAAATAAGTTCATAAAAAACTAAAAAATCAAATTACACACCTAAATAAAAGACTAATTGTATGAACCGAAGCCGCTTGGCTGAAAGCGACCATCGTCGTAGCTGGTTTGGAAATCAGAGAAGGCATCACGGAACTTATATCCACCCTTAGCAGGACTAGCACGACTGAAGCCGAAAGAGGAACTACCAAATCCCGAGCCAGCGTTAAAGGAACCGAAATTATATGGAGAAGAGGGAATTGCATCATAGTAAGATGGTGAGGCAAAAGGTGACGAGGGCGCTGGCCCTGCGTTGGGTCGTCGTCCAAAGGAAGGCAGACGCGGTGATAGAACTTCGGGCGGTGGCCCAGCATCATCATCATTTTCAGGAATTTCATTTTCATCACCTACATCGCCGTTCGTCGCGTCAGCGCCCTCCGGTGCTGCATTACTATCATCGTCTGCTTCTTCTGGTGGATTATCTGCTTCGGGTGCGGCTTCCGGCGGTCCGGCTACATCATCAGCGCTTTCATTGGATGAGGTATCTGCAAAGTGAGCTTGTGAAGCCAATCTTATGACATTTAATTAGAAGTTGGCGTATTTTACCATCTGGCTGCGCATACTGGTACAATAGTCGATCGCGTTGTGGTTGTGGCGGTGGTCGAGATCTAGCTGGAGGCGGTGGTGGTGATGGTGCTGATGCTGCTGATGGTCGACGCCTAATTGGTGGCATTGGTGGTGGTGCCGGTTGGGTTGGCGCTGGCGGTGGCGGTGGTGGTGGAGCTGCAGGGCGTTGACGATTGCGTGCGGCTTTACGTGGCGCCGATGGCTGGGATGGTGGTGCTGGTGGTGATGGCGGTGGTGGTGGCGATGGTGGTGGCGCGGACTGTGCGGTAGACGCATCATCATAATCGTAATCAATAGGACCAAAGCGCGGGTTACCGCGTGACAGAGAGCCGTCGTACCCAGAAGGATAAAAATAGTCATAGTCATAGCCATAGCCATATGGTGGTCTATTATAACCAGGCGGTGGACGTGGAAAGGGTTTTGGGCGTGGGCGCGGACGCGGACGTCTTGACGGAGGCGGAGGCGGTGGCGGTGGTGTCTCAGGTGTCTCAGGTGCTTCAGTAGTCGTGGTGGTGGTAGTAGTTGTTGTTGTGGGGCGCATCGTTGGGTTAAACAAATCTGACGAGCTTGCAAATAAAGCAAACTTGTTAAAGAACGGATTGAATGGCGGCTGTGGCGGAGGCGGTGCAGGTGTAGTTGGCGGACGCGTTGTTCTCGGTCGTCGCGTTGTTGGTGGCAGCGGTGGTGGTAGTCTTGATGCGGCAAGTGTGCGCGTCACATTCGCCTTCAAATCGCTGGCAGTGGCGCTATTTAGCAGCAAATTTCGTAGCAGCCAGCCCACATCCAAGCTGCGCCGACTACGATCCTGCAAGTCGAGCTTTGTATTAGCAGCTGCACTTAACTCTAAAGCATCGCAGCCAACGAACAACAGCGCGACGCCAAAAAGGACTCGGACGACGCGCATTGTGTACGGAAAAATCGCTTTAAGCGAAGCGTTAACTCTATATAAAAGCGGCGCCGACTAACGATGCCCGTTTGCAGTCCGGTTCACACAATATTTGCAATATTTTAATGACACGCGCGCACACTTTAACTTTAACAGCGTTTCGAGGGAGCTTACGACCGTTTGTTGCGGCTTGCAACAAAGAACTGTGCGCTTGGCTTGTGGAGATTTTCAGCTAAAGGTTCGCGTGCAGCAGCTTTGTAGCAAATGCTCTGGCGTGCGGCAACTAGTAAAACGAGTTAACAGCTCAATCCGTTATTATATCATGCGGACGATTGGCAAAAAAGCTTAGGCCAACACAGACGCCAGGTCGTGGAAAACGCTGCTGCCGCTGACATAGAAGCGACGGCAAGCGAGCAATATTATTTGCATTTTCCTGTAGTGCTTTTTCTAGCTAGCGATTTGCTGCGGCGGAACATTGATTTTATAAATATTGTGCGCAAAACAGTGGTGTTGTGTGTAATTACTATATTATTGGTGTAAAGTTAACATTTCAATACTTCATAATAAATTATTGCTGTCAGGCGTTAGGTAATCCTGAAAAAAATTAATATCAGAGTGCCTGAAAAGTTCAATATTTCATTTATTTCTTCAACAACGTAAATTTCTGTTTCCTGTCTTTTTTGTTCTGAACTTTCTCATGATTGAAAACGTATTGCTATTTTGGTTATGTTGAAGCCAATGTTGAAATCATGTAAATCAGGAGGAAATCAGCACAGCTCGGCTTAACTTGTATACATTTATTGTAATACGGAACTCCATTTTTCTATTAAACTCGAATCTCAAAGCAAAAACAAGCTGTGCTTACATCTTCTACTATTTCTTCAAATCTTAAAGAAATCATCTTCAAAGCTCCCACCTTAGAAAACCTACTTATGTTAGAAAAACTCTCCTCTCTATGTTACTATGTCTCTCTTCCCTCTGACAATACTTTCTCACTTCTTTGTATTACTTCAAAATTGGTAATTGTAAGACTCACGCGATTTTCAGCTACCGATTGTTTTAGAGACCGAAAAGGTCGATTGCGTTGTTAAGAAAAAGAATTCGTCTACTATATACTTTCACCTATAATAGGGTGATTTCACTTGCTCGACTCTTTATTTTCCAATGGTTGTTAACGCGAAGTTAGGATACGTGCTAAAATATGTGACACTGCGATATCAGAATGAGGAAACTTTCTGCTCATCTGGTTGTCTCCTATCTTTGTTACGGTGAACTGACTCTCCAGCATAAGATTAAATGAGTAAATTAGAGCCAATTAGTCCCGAATCTCACTGAACTTCAATGTCCTCATATACGACAGCGCCAAATTTCTGGAGAGAGCAGAGTAGCTAAGCTCTATGACTTAAAATTACCAAAAATTATTATAATATTTTCCTAAAAAGTTGTTATTATGCATTTTCTTATATTCTCAACTCACTTTATTCGCTTTCCTATATTCTCAACTCCCGACGCGTCTTAGAGTTCAAAGTTATGCAGTCGTCAGCTGTTTCACATGCCATATTGGCAGCGCTGACAGGCATAAATCAGCAAAGATCGTTAGGAACGCTAATTGAATTGCAAATGAAAGCAAAAGTGTTATGAAACCGACGAAAATGAAGTCATGCAACAGTTTGTGGCACAGAAAAAAACGCAGAATATTTTTCAAATGAACCAATTTGCTCCACTTCAAAGTGGCCGGACAGCATTTTGAGCTGTAAGAGATCCAACGAACTACACACGAAATCGCAGACTCAAACATGGCTTAATTATTAATACATATGCACACACATACACATAAGCAGGCAGGTGTGTGTGCTGGCGTATACCTAAGTCTAGGATTATCTGTAACACCGCGCGCTTTTTTAATTCTAACAACTTGCTGGACCAGCCTACTACCGACCGCGCGTCTACCAGCTCGACACATGTCCTTGAGCGCCAGCAGTCGGCGCCGCAGCGCACGGCAATGTAGCAGCAGTTGCTTGTTTTCATTTTAATTCACTTTCGAATTTAGCATAAAATACTGGTTTGTTGTGTATCAAATTGCTAAGCGCATGGGACAATTGTCAGGCCTGCTAACATATGGATTATTGTAATGTCTGTGCGGGTTTTGGCAAAAGTTGTGCTTTAGAAGCATTACGTGCGGCGAACCGTCGAAGGCCAGTACGAACTATGAGTTTGACCCTAAAGCGCTTCGTTGCGGTAACAGTACACTACGAGCCAGTTACCGAATGCGAAAACTAACGCGACCTTAAATTAAAACTAATCAGCCATACTTTCAGAAAGCCTAAATCAAAACATTCGGTTGCGTTTAAAACGATTTTCAATCTATTTTAAGGTTATTTGCATAAATTTATCGACAAATGTAATGATTAGTAGGCGAAAAACCTGAATGAGTATATGGCAAGCTGTGATTTGCTTGCTTGTGAACAACAGAAACTGAAAGTCAGTTCCCCTCTAGGTAAAAACAAACCGTTTTCCCATGTAAATTGGATTGAATAGTGATTTAATTTCCTATAATGTTCAAAAAGACCTGAGAACTCCACTTCAGGATATATTAGACATTTCGCCAGAGTACCTCAAGAATATAGTTGCATTGGACGTCAGTAGTCGAAGGCTTTGACCTCATTTGCTCCGTTCCCACGACCGTCGGGTCTAAATAACCGGAAGGGAGCCGAAATTTAATCCGGACAAGACCTGTCAACTCGGCAACATTCCTCGAATTTACTTTTGGAATTTTTTCTGCCGCTAAAACAACATCAAAACAGCCTTACCTGCTCGAAAGCAAGAATACACTGCAGAGCCGATATGCTGGCCAGAAGAAGCACCCTTGCCCCGCTCATATCGGAATGAGACTGAGTTGTAACTGTAGGCGTCTTGCATTCTAGCACTGGACGAATGGACCTCGCATGCTCCTAGTAGCGCCGACCAGCATATTTGCGACTGTGAGATCCTTCTAGAGTAGAACGGTAAAGATCTGCTGTTCACTTGCCCGGTGAAAGCAGTCGCAAGAGTTCTTATTGGACTACCAGAAGATTAGCCGGCTCAACAAATTTTTCAAAGCGCTTTCTCGATCTGTAAGAATCTTATAATCCAACTAGGAGTTTGGACCGGCGTTATAAGCTGTTCAAATGAGATTCCTCTTAGGATTGACCGCCTAACCTAACCTAAGGATTTACTGAAGAAGAAATACGAGTCTCAAAAGGATCCCTCCTCCTCCTATACCTTGAGAACAGGCATATGAATCTTATATACTAAACACAAATCGTTATAGTGGTTCCAATACATAATCAATGGGAGCTTATGTCCAGCTGGCAGTTCCAAAAAATAGGTTTGCATACAGCAGCGCCCGTTACGCTAAGTACCGTAACAAGCGCGTAACTGGCAAACTTTTGCTGTGAGTTTTTGCACAATCATAAATGTGCGAAGTAATCGATAATTACACATTGCCACTTACAAGCCATTTTAATAACAACAAAAGCAACAATAGCGTCGCAGTCTAAGTGATCCAGTTAGTTATCTGTCTTCGAGCCACCAAAGTGATTCGGCGCAACCTAAAGACCTCCAGCCAGCTGAAATAGCGCCGCTTGGATCCGCCTCCTTTGCTCTGCGCGTCAACAGACCAGTTTCGAGTTTTATTACCCGTCGTAAGGTTTATCATAAAGCAACAACAAAGTACTAAAGACAGTTAAGCTATTAGACAAGTCTTCTATAGAAGCAATGAGCGAAAATTTCAGCGATTTGTTAATTATACAAAACTTTGCTCCAAATTCGCCACAGACGTCATAGAAGTCATGCAGAAAAACGGCGTTTCGCAAAGTAAATTAATTCATAAGGCTTACAAAAAATAAAAATTTTACTTTTTTATTAAATTTTCCATTTAAAGATATTATAAGATTAAAATTTAAACAATTTATCAAGTAATCTGTATGGTACAAAATTATGTATGTATGTATGTCACTGTGTATATACTGCTTTCGGGCAGTAAACAGGCAATTTCACAAATACTTAAAGCGCTAGCTCGGGTCCCTACAAGAACTTGTGCTGCAGAAATTCGTAAGCATACTCAAAGACTAGCAACATAATGGCACCGCCCGGGCCTAGACGCATTACTTTCGGCACGAGTCCCTTGTAGAGCGCGCGGAAGCCCTCCTCACGGTACACAATGCCAATGGAGCGGAAGGTGCCCTTATATTTGACCACACCTGCTTGTGGTTGTGGGCCCTGTATGCGCGACTTCGCCACATCGAATGGTATGTTGATGAAGCAGGCCAGCGTGCCGGATGTAAAACCAATCAATACCTTGCGTATGAACTCCTGTGTGTTGTCCTCAAAGGCAGGCACGTAGTTCTTGACACTGTGATAGAAGCCAAAGTAGACCATGTTGAAGGTACCATTGCGTCCCATAGTCGCAGTGACACCTTTGTTGAGACCACGGAAACCCAGTCCGTCGGTCTTTACTATGCGTTTCGCCACCGACCAGGTACTCTCGGCCTCCTTCATTTTCGAGCGGTCCGCCTGCTGCGCCACTTTGACCACCTCGAAAGGATTGACAGCGATGGCTTCGATGAGACCGGCTGTCAGGCCAGCCAGCGAGAATGTCTGTTAGTTGGGAAAGTCGTTGTGAAATTAATGAAATTATTAAAAGAAAATTAAAAAGTGTTTTCATAAGCTGACACTTACCAGTGGTGTAGGTGCTGGTGCTCCAAAGAGAAATAGCGGTTTAGTTTGTTCGAAACAGACAAATTTAATGGCACGCTTGGGCGTTTCCGCTATCACAGGTGGGAGGATACCCTTCCAGAAGGAGAACAAACCTTCTTGGCGATACATTTTGGCGAAGCAGTCGAAGACGCCATTGTAGTGGCTCTGTGAAAATATAAAGAGGAAGATTGTTAATTGCTTGGAAAAAAACTTAGCAATGTTCACAGGACCGGTTCAGATATCCCAACCATATTGATTTTAGTTAAGGATCTTCAAGTATCTGTATTAGTTGGAGAGGGGTCTTTCAGTCGCTATATACTTTCGTATCGTGCCAAGATCGCCTCTAAAAATATGTAACAACAATAAGCGTTATTGGAATATGGCCAAAGAGATATCTAATCCTGTTTTTCAATCGTTTTTCGAAAAGCCTGCCAAACCGCGCTCACCCTAATACATCTGTACTATGTACATACATACATATCTCTACAAGAAGAAACCTATTTTCCAACGTATTTAATATGCCTCATTTCGCTTGCCTCCCAGCAGCAAGATCGCAGCGGAAATCGAGAGCCATGAGACAAGCCTCTTTCCACTTCGAAATTATATCGAATCTCATCATACATATATACATACATATGTATATGTATGTTGGTACATTTAGTATATTTTTTCCGTGTGACGCATTCGAAGCATCATTACTTTCGATTGAAAACTATTTTTAGGCTATTAACAAGAGACTCTCGAAGAGAACTCTCGTTTATGCACATATAACGGTGCTTAATCACTTGCAGACGTATTTGCGTATTGAAATCTCAATTTGTATTCCTGGTTGTATACAAATTAGTAGCTGTTTTCATTTTACTTCATCCTCATTAGTAAATCAAATGCAAAAAAGCAGCCAAACACAACAACTATCGTACACCGAGAGACGCCCAATTACATTTAGTAATGAGCGTGATGATCTGCGCCGCAACAACAACGCTAATTTAGTCAATATACATTGGAAAATATTGTATTTGGAAAACAGTGGCTGGGAAGTTTTACCTCAGCCTTCTTATAGCCCAAAGCTTGACTACCATTTGTTTCGGTCGAGGCAGCCTCACTGGCCTACGGTTCATATGAGAATAGGGTATCAAAAATTAGCTTGATTCGTTATTGGTCACCAAGTCGGGCAGTGCTTTTCGACCATTTATTGCCATTTTTCCGCTAGAGACTTTTTTCAACTTCGCCAAATTTAATTTTTTTTGGTTAAAAAATAGTTAAAAAATAACAAAAAGACTGTTTCGGCTACCCAATATACAGGTTATACATATGTAGGTTTTTTCGATTTTTTCGCTATGCAATATTTTTATTAAAAAAAAAAATAACAAATCCAATTTACTTTAGCACACAAAATGAATGTGCGATATTATCAGCATATTCTATGCCCCCAAAAAACATTCTCCCTGATATAGAAACCGCTTCGCTCCGCTGCCACTTATCTGCGCATTATTTATTGTTGTTGTGTACAATTTCGGGTACTTTTGGTTTTTTTTTATTAACTCGTGCACATGCCAAATATTAAGCAGTCGGTGGTTGTGCGCACTGGAGGCGCGCGGCGTTGAAAGGGGCGGGAACAAGTGCGGGGCAGCAAATTGACGAAATCTTGTTTAGCAATAAAAAAAGCTTTACGGGACATATATTTCTAAGTGTGTGTGTGCATTATGGTTTGCATTTTGTCTAAATGTATGTATGTAGATATTTTTAGAAGTATTTTAGAGTGCGTGCGTGTGTCTGTGCATTGGCGCACTGACGCAGTTGCTCAAGTGTCAGACATGCGAAAGCCCATTAAGCTGATAACGCGATAGCACAATACACCTCCGTGCCAATTGTCTATGCGTGTAGTTGTGTGTTTGTAAATACATATTATTTTTTTAATAAACACTCTTGATATACATATGTATGTATGTATGTACATATGGCGTGGTATCTGTGTTATTTAATAATTTCTGAGCGGATTTTGCGCGACGAAAATAAAATGAAAATAAAGTAATATTTAATAATATTCACAAAAAAACAAAATAATGTGATTAAATAAGTGTGCATGCACATTAGGGTGCACACAAAATTCTGCGACTTAAAAAAATTAAATGCGAGCAAGTTGGAAAAAAAAGTTACAGATGTTCAAGAATTAGTGAAAATAATGAAGAAATTCGCTATATTTTGAAATATTTGTATATAAAGGGAAGAATGCCACGCAAGCCACCAATGAAATTTGTGAAGTTTACGGAGATGATGTCGTTCGTATAGCAAACAATAGTTCGCTTGCTTCCATTTCGGGAATTTCGTTGTGAAAGATGTGCCTCGCTCTGGTCGCCCTATCGTTGAAAAAGTCGATGAAATTATGGTAAAGATTGACCAGGACGGTCAAATAAGCAGCCATGACATCACTAAGGAATTTAACTTTTTTTTTTTTATTTATAATTTTTCTTTCATTCTTTTATTACTTTTCAGTCATATATTCATGTTTTCAAGCAAATCTTAAATTGCTTCTCTACATAAATGCCATTTATTTACCTTGACCTTGTAATGCCCTTTAGCATACAGTATTTACAAGCATGCGCTCCAATAAATAGTCTTAACTAGCGCATGGCGCCGCGCTGTTGGTAATTACCACAGTAAGCATGAAGTTCAAGCAATTTAATGATTAAACTCTACTTAAGAAATGTTATTGGCGAATGCGTTGCAAGTTTTCGAAAGGCAAAACGACCAATTTAGTAGAAAGAAGCTCTATACAAGGGGCTGATATACTCGTATTTCTATCTAACTAATATAGGGAAAAATTATTTAACGATTCGGCTTGTGGGCGCAGTTTATATGAATAAGTCCGGGTCAATTTTGATCTTGTCTTTATTTCGGGTATTTTTAACGATTTTTCATTCCATACACAATGTGATTGGTAGCACTGGAGATATACGACTGCAACGACATCTATTGCAAAATACGAAAAGACTTTTTCGACTACCCAATATGTTTCCTTTCGTCGAAATATGATCTCAACTCACTAGCGTTTTCAGCGAATCTAAGAAAAAGAAAACTTTCAGCTGTTTTGCAAAAATTTATTGAAATTTTTACTTCAAAGTTCTATTTCGAGAAATTCGACTACTTTTATCTAAAACACCTATATATTTTAAGTTCTCTTCATGTACCTTTTTAATTTTTTACTCTTAAGTATTTTTTCCTTTTACTATACGTTTGAGAACCCCATTTTCTGTAAAATACACATATGTATCTTAATTTTTATTGCCCCCAGACTCTTATCTCTGTATCCACACACTTTTATCTTTTAAAGAGTCTAATACATGTATTATTTATTAATCCCACTTCTGCGATATAAGCCACAGAACACGATAAGCTTGAAGTGGTTTTATAAACGCAAACCACTGTTTTATAAACGCAAACGAGAGCAGTCTGATAAATCTATGTACCTTTGCTTAGTTTCCTGAGATTCTCTCCAAACAATGTTCACTCAAACAACGTTCTCTCAAGTTAACCAAAGAAGTGATAATTTTTCACACGTTCCTGTATCTTTCGTCGGAATAGCAGATTTCAAGGTCGGGTAGGCGATATAGGCTCTCGATTTCAAGTTTCAACAGCAGACTTAGACATTTCTGTATCTCTCTTCTTGGTTTTTTTTGTTGGCTTTATGATATAAGTATCTCTCTCAAAGAGCTCATAAACGTGATCAGCTGTTTGTTGACAACTGCAGAGTTGCATTTGTTGTCAAAATATTCCAAAAGTCACTGATTTAGGGAGCTCACCTTTGATGTAGACATGTTAGTTAGGCCTTGAAACCGCCTACACTTCCCTCTCATACCTTTCACCACCCCTCTGGCCAGATTTTCTAACATCTTTCTAAATATTGGGTAGACGAAAAAGTTTTTTCGTATTTCTAATCAAACTTCAAGTTATTTTTTTATATTTATAATAACATCTATTGACAAAATACGAAAAGACTTTTTCGACTACCCGATAGTTTATGCGTTTTGGACCAAAAGTAGCGCGTTTTTATTTCATTTATTTTTGTTTTTATTGTATTTACTTTTTTACTTTGCTTATACAACAACAACTGTCACTCTCATTTGACATGCGCTCTTTTGACTTTTCTTTTTTTTTTACTTTTTGCTTTGCAAATTTTTCAGTTTGTTTTTGTTTTGTGCTTTTGGGGGCTTTTCGCGTCTATTGATGATTAAGGACAATGTCAATGTTGAAATTGTTGGACCGCGAAGCAGGAAGAGAGTGTGGTTGGGGTGCATGGCGCGTCTTAGTTTGCGAGGTGAACTCATGTGTTCATGCGAAGGGCTGTTTTTGAAAGGTTTAACGCGATTTTTGGATTAACTTGTAGAGATACATATGTCGCTTCTTGGGTATTTTGTACTATATTATGCCACAAATTATTTTAATAATCTTTTCTAATCTTATCTTAATCTTAACTGTTTGTTAGCTTTGCGCTTCAAGTTTAAATTGTTTATCTTATCAGAAGAATAGAAAATTCCAAAACAGCGCTAATTTCTCAATTAGCATAGAATTGTCAACACAAACGCAGACACACACAAATACTAAACCAGCGCACACACACACATTCAAGCGCGCGCTTACAATTTCGCCTTCAACGTTGGCGCGCTCTTCCAAAAGCGATCCTCACGCACTCACTGCACACTCATACACACACACTGCTGACGCTTTCCACACTCGTGCACGCGCTCTACCCACCTCTCCCAGCGCCTTCGTCGTCGTCTGCAACTGCATGCGCGTCTTCACCACATCCAGCGGCTGCATAATGCAAACCTCCACAAAACCAGCCGAACCGCCGGCCATCACCTGCAGCGCAGCTCGTTTCAGCGCGGAAATCTCTTTCGGCGCCTCCGGCTGTTGGTGTTGTTGGCGCGCCACAAGCACGGCGGGCGTCGGTGGCGTCACGGCACTTGCGACTGCTTGCTGCGTGGGTGTTTCGGACATTGTTCTTTGTGCAAAATTTCGAATTTCGTTCTGTCAACGTAGAATTTTGTTTATTTTAAAAACCGCAGCAATTTTGGAATTTCCAACTTTTAAATTACGCGTTGCTTCTGAACTGCTTCGGTGAACCGCCTGCGCACTTTGCAGCAATTGCTAAACACTTTTCACTCTTAAACTGTCAATTCAGTGAATCTTCGGCGCACACTTGCGGTCGCGTTGAGCTCACCCGTCCAACTGCCGGCGTACGTTGGCTATTTGGCAGTCCGTGCTGGCGAAGAGTGTGTGTGCGCGCGTTGAAGCCGAACAAAAAGCGACATTCGGCGAGCGCGTGCAAAGAAAGCGCACACGGAGAATTCCAATATGCCGCTAGCGCGCTCGCGGAGAATCTTCGCTGACGTTCTGGGGGAGGGGCACGCCGACCGGCCGAGTGTGTGTGTGTGTGCGGCAAGTCAAGCACTGCCGGCATTATGTGTCAATGCAAATTATGCGAATTTCCTCAGATACTTACGCGAGTGTGTGTGTGTGTGGTTGTTTATATAAGTATGTGTGTATGTGCGGGTGTATATGAGTATGTTTTGGAAAAAATGCGAAATTTGCCGCAGCTGCGCTGTTCATTAATATTCCTATAATCGCTTTCTACAGGGTCTCGCAATAGCGATTGATGCCAGTTTTATATAAGCTACCAGGAAACAATTTTGTAATGGAATTCCGTGTGTTGGCTAATAGCTAACTGAAGTTCTTTCTAAAGCAAAAATTTGGCTTTGATGCTGGCCGGATTTTATCCATTTTTATTTTCGGCAATTTAGCCCGGTTTAGGTCGTTAATACCTCAACGCCCTACCTAGTTCTCTACCCAGTCTTTCGTCGGTACCTCTCGGATCTACCATGGTTTCCGGGTTGTTCATGAGTTGTCCGTATCGAACTTTAAAAGTCAACTTTAGATATCACTCCATGGTGTCTTTTATAAAAGATGTTCTAATGAGAAACCCTGCATATTAAATTATAAGGCAGTGTGCTTGGACCCAAAGTACATACAATCATACCTATACCTCTCATACCTCGCTCAATCGTGAAGATGCTCTCTTAGCTTTAAAAAGCTTGACTCACCCTCTAAAGCTCGGTTTGACCTTGGACACTACCGCGAGTTTAAGGAGTCATAGCGTATTTCTTCTTATAGGCTCCCTCGTATTTGTTGCAAAAACGTTTTAATTACGGAAATCTTTTAACAGTTAACGGTTGGTTCTACCAAGACCGATATTGCTAAGAGAGTCCTGAGCGGTTGAACACAGTGGGATTGAGTGATGCTCAATTTGCTTTAAAGCGACAGAGGTTGCAGGGCCCTCGATAAGAAACCATGAGCAGGAGTGGCACCAACGGTTAGCGAAATCGTATAGGGAGGATGGTGCCATCTAACGAGTTGAGGGAAGTGGGTAGCAAGGGTTCGAAAGTGCCGGATGGCACCATGGGCACGACACGTTGATAAGCTAGCCTAGAGGCGGTGGCTAAAGTAGATCTAGCACTACGCTCTCGAGCTCGTGACTGGCTCCCAGTTGAACCCCCCACTCCTGAGAAAATTGAGATGTTACAAAACTGCAATCCTTCTGCTCCCTTCTTCTAAATAAGCAGTCCCTTAGCTCTCCTACCGATACCAATTGGACCATATGCTATGACTTGGAAAGGGTAATTCTGCCGATCCCCCCCTAAATATGCCAGGGCGAATGGCTCACAAGCTTTTTGTTGTTGTTCTAACGAGTATCTAATCCCCGTTAGGAGGACAAGGCTTATTTAGGTTGTTGTCGACGTCATCTAACGGGAGGCCCAAGAAACGGGCTACGTGGTCAGACCAAAGGGAAAAGGGTGTCAGATGAGTAGGGTTGGTGGGACATGCAAAGAGGTGACCAGTGTCTTGCAGAGACTCATTGCACATAGGACATATGTACAAATTTGTGTTAGATATGTCGGGATCTATTCTGGATAAGTAGGAGTTTAACCTGCTATAATAACCAGAACAAAGCTGCGCAGGGGTTGCACACGTTTCGCGCGGCAACTCGAGCTCTTCGTCTGCAATGGGTGGTGGTTTGACTCCAAGATCGCCATTCACTCGAAGGGAGTCGGTCAAGGTGTTGATCGCTCCACTGTAAATGGCGGTCAGTGCTTGTCGGAAATTAGTTGCGTCCGAAGTCCGGTCAGCGTATTGTTCAATGTCGTTGGCGTAATTGAGGAAATACTTCTTCATGTTCCTAGGAGGCGATTCCGCTTCAAGTAGGTGACTGAAGGCATAATTTCGCCCTAAAAATCTTCCATTTCTTGCAGATATTCTACAAATAAAAATAAAAGCCTCCGCTCTTGTGCGTCCCCTTGTTGTATTTTCCTTCATAGGTTATAAATGATTTTCTCCTTGCAAATAGTGTTTTTCAAAGTTATCTGTATTGTATATATGTATCTTAATCGTTCAATTATTACATTAATTTCAGTAGTATTTCTATTCTTTATTTCAACATTTCAAGCAGTTGGCCTTCAGAACTCAAATTCCGCGTGTCGACAGTGCGAAGAAAGAATCAACTTGATTTACGCATTGGGTGAAAAAATATTAGATAAAACAATAGTAAAAATCATACTAGAGAAATTTTGCTGAGCTCACTCGAACTCGCAGTGTTTAAGGTGGCGCACTCCCGCTACCGCTTGCGCAGACTTTACGCCCGCTCAGTGGGGCGAGAGTGCGCCAGTAGCAGTTTGAGCTAATGGTTTCTTTGTTGCTAATTTCTTCGACCTTCACATTTGTTCGCATCATTTGAGTTTGTAGTGGTGTTGTTGTTTAACTGGTTGCCTGCTTGACGTGTCACGCTGCGGCGATTGGCAACGCCTTACTCTTCCTCGATGATTTGTTGTTGTTGAATTTGTTGTTCGTGGTGCTGCTGTTGCTGTTGGTGTTGTTGCTTATGATGATGATGCTGATTGCGTTGGTTGCGATTGCGCTGATTGCGATTGTCGCGTCGCTGGCCACCCCAGTTGCCGCCCTGGTTGTTTTGGTTGCGGTTGTAGCCGCGATCGCGGTTGCCCATGTTGCCGCGTTGGAAGAAGTTGCCTTGCTTCATATCGAAGACCTTCTCGTTCACATCAACCAGATTGGTGACCTTGTCCACGAATTGCATGGCGAGCGCTTGTAGGCGCGATGGCTCCGAACGGTGCATAACCACGGTTTCGGTGGGATCGTCCAAGCTGGCCATGAGCTCCTCGTTGATTATCATTTTGCTAATGAGCGAATGCACCTTTTGCACGGGCAGCTCGTACATCTGCGCCAATGAAGGAATGCTCAGCGAGGTGTAGACGTTGGAGTAGGTGAAGAGATAGGTGCGCAGCGACTCTTCCTTGATGAATTTAACGAGCATGTCGCGCACGCGATCGGCCTCGTAAAATAGATCCCAAACCTTGGTGTTCATCTTCTTGTTGACAATGAAATTTGCGCAGGCTTGCCAGTTGCCGCAGCGCATGGCCTTGGCGGCGGCGACGACGTGCTCGCGCATCGACTCGGGTGGTCCCACCAAAGATTGGCGCTCGGAAGAACGGAGTTGTTGATAGAAGGTTTTACTGAAAATATAAAATTCCATTAGTGAAATACAACTAGCGTGTGCGCGTGTGCTGTGTCTTACCTGATCATGCGGCGACGCGCATCGAACTCGTGTGCGGCGATGTATGGTATTTCCAGCAGCATAGCCGATACCAAGTACACACATTCCAGCAATTCCAGATTGATGTGCATGTGGAATGGCATTTGGCGTTGCTTCTCAATTTTCTCCTGTTCGGCGGAACGCTCATGCTGACGCTGTGGAAGCAAACCCTGTGCTAGCAGCTCTTTTGGCTTGCCAGTTACCATTAAATCGACCAGGCAATGATGCGCGTCCCTGATGTTCTCCTGACGGAAAGCGCACAAACCCAAATTGGCCATCATACGATTGTAGAGGATGCGCGTCGAGGGATCGGCAGCATCGATGGTGTCCTGCAAGTGCGACATAAGTACCAGGTCGCGCGCTTGGAACCAGTTATCGTGCATGGCGTGATGGTAGATGTGCGCCAGGATAGCGCGTGTACGTATACGATCCGTGTCATCCTTGGAGTAAATGAACTTGCAGAGGCGATCCATTACATCAACGGATGTGGTCGTAGTTGGTGGCAACTCGCCGCGCTTCTTTTTCAACACATCGGGATCGAACTTATAGTACAAATGCTCGATCTTACGCAAGTAAACGCGGCAGCGTTCATTGTTGTTGCCAACGCGCTCGAAGTAATCCAGCACAGACTCGATGATGCGCGTTACGGTGACTTCATCCTTCAAACGTGACACATAATCATTGGTATGTGGATCGCACTCCTTTAGCAGCTTGGTGAACTCATCATCCAAGCGCTCAACTGCGGCAAGCGAACAACCGCGTATTGCGTATGGGGGATTTGCGAACTCTTCGTTCTCCTCCTGCACTTCTTCACTCATGCGTATATCTTCGTTGGCCAATAGAATTTTCATCATACTTTGCATGACATCCAGCAGTTTACTCCAATGCTCCAGTTTCATGGGTTCAGAGATTTTCTGGTTGTAGTCGAAAATGGCCGAAATGATGCTGAAGTGTATTTTTACAGCAACAGCGTTACCCAACTGATGTTCTTCGGCAATGTCGCGCAGCTCGAAGAGCATTTCGATTTGCATGCGTCGATCGGTACGTCTTTTGCCGCGCGCAGCCATGATTTCTGACAGCTTCTGCAGTGTCAGTGGCACATCTATTTCGGCGTCCTTATCAAACATTTTCGGCTTTTCAACAGTGTGTGGGAATACAGTTTCCCATTCACCTTCTTCATCAGCATCCTCCTCAATACGTACCTTGTGACGTATCTTTGCCTCCTTGGCGCGTTTGTCTTTTTTGCGATCTTCGCGCACCTCCTTTTCTTCCTTTTCCACATTGGGGCGTTTCAAGAAACGCTCGCGCTGGTTTTGATATTGATTTTCATCGTCCGACGACTCAGATTCCGACTCCGAATCCGAACCCCAATCAATGGAATCTTCAGAGTCATCATCCTGTTCGACGGCTTTGGACGGCGCAGCCGCTTTAGAAGACTTCGCCTCAACTGGCTGTTTGAGATCTCGCAAGATTTCTTCGGAACCAGCATCATTCTTTTCCTGATCGGAGTCGTAAGCCTCCTCTTCTTCGGCGTCACTTTCTTGATCAGGCGCTTCACGGAAACGAGTCAAATCCTCCTCGAAGTCTTTGATGTATTTGCGCACTTTTTGACGCAATGTTCCCAAAGATTTTGAGTTGTTCTTTGACAAATTTTTACGCCCTTCACGGTCCTCCCATACTTCGTTAATAAAATCTTCCAACTCCGCAAGGCAACGAACATAGAAGCGTGGGGTCACGCCCTTTTCTTCCTTAGTGATAACAGGCAATGCCTTGGTGTAGGCGCGTGTTAGATCTTCAAAGCTTGACAAAATACTCGACATATCCTTAATTTTCTTATGATTGCGTATACTCTTGATAATCGCTGTCAGATTTTCATAACGCTTTTCCTTAGTAGAACGCACAACGCGTTTCACTTCCTCCTCATCATCACTAAATTGCTATAAAAATAAATTTAAAAAATTATAAAGGGTTTTGAAATCGAAATAATGTTTACATACGAAGTTGGTCGCTTTGCTATACGCTTGTACTGGGACCTCCTCATCACTGGACTCGGTCTCAGAGTCAGAACCGGTTGCAAAGAAACGCGACATGTTTTCCTTTTAATAGTCGTGTATATCTGTTGTCTAAAAGAAAAATGTTTATAAATGAGGAAACTGAATGCTTTGCAAAAATATGAATAAGCTAAAAATTGAGGTTATATTCGATTGTATGCATTCGCTTTTGGCCAACATGGCGCTGTCATTCTGCCACACCACACATGAAATGCACAACCAATTTTCAGGTAGACATTTCTGCGAAAATCAATGCACTCACTTTTAAACTTTTAAATAATTCGATTAACACTATTGTTCCTCTATGCACAAGCACAAAAAGAGAAGAATATTTGTCAAATAGTTGTAAAAAACTTACAATTTAAACGGCGAAATTGATTTTCACCGCTGATGAATGTAGCTGGCAGCCGTCAGAAAGGGATTGCCAGCAGTAAATTCAAAACGTTTGACGTTTTAGAGAGAGCTGCCAGCTGTTTGCAAAAAAGTTTCATGAAAAATGTATAGAATAAATAATGGAACATCTTTTTTAATAACGAGCACAAGTTTTCTTATAGACCTATTCTGAGAGGTCTCAAATTTTTCCATCTGCATGTCGAGATAAAAACTATCAACTAGCGACTAATTATTTGATTTGTTACCTATTATGTCATTATTTCGAAATCGAATTATAATGATGAAATTCGTACAAACATTTTCTCCTGTAATTCCAAATGTAAACCCTTAGATGTAATATTGTTTTAAGTTTCGCTCTACGAATAAAGGAATTAAAGGTACAGAAATAAATAAGTTACTTTTATATCCTTCTAAGAGATATACATACATTCGTAAACGTTGTTGTCAATATATTCGGTTACATCGTGTTACGTTATCGCTTCTTTTTCGGTTCACCTGTACAAAAAAGCGCCTCATCGTACAATCGCGTCTAACTTCACTTTACGAAAACGGAATTCGAAGAAAGGATAGTGAAAAAGACGCACACCAATACTAGATTGGAAAATTCCGTGGGAATTATTGTCCGTTTGGCTTAGAAATTGAATAGCAAAGGTAAAAATTTATAATAATTTAAATACAGTGAACGTTCCATGGAAACCAAACGATAAAGTTACACCGCATGGTTCGTTTTAAAACTTTAGTAGTTTGACCAGCGATTACGGCGTTGCCGCTTCGTGTTTCCATAGCGAACGGGACTGGATTGCATTTGCTAAATTTCGGCACTCTTGAATACAATCCTCAAAAAAAAAGTACTTTTCGTTTTTTTTCTACAAGTTGGTGTCTTTGAAAGTTAATATATTTTATGCAAACACGTTAACTCACTGTGAAGCAAATACAGTGCCACTCTCAAAATTGCCAGCAACGACAACAACACTATGTCTGAAGCGGGCGAGTATTCTGTGGAACGCATTGAGGATAAACGCATTTGCAATGGCAGAGTAAGTTGCGCAAATTTTATTACAATTGGAAAAATGTTGCACACGTTTTTGCTTGTAGACCGAGTATTTTTTAAAATGGAAAGGTTACCCGCGCAGTGAAAATTCATGGGAACCCGTTGAGAACCTCGACTGCCCAGATCTGATTGCAGCTTTCGAGGAGTCGTTGAAAACAAAGAAAGGTGAAAAAATATATTTTAATTGTGTACTAATTTCTGAAAAATACTTGCTTTTACTAATTAAATAGAGAGCAAAAAACGCTCCAGTAACACGCCAGTAAATGATTCAAAAGTAAAACGAAAAGCTGTTGAAGAGGAGCGAGAAAACCGACGCACAATGGGCTTCGATCGAGGTCTAGAACCATCTAAAATACTCGGAGCCACCGATTCATCAGGCGAGCTGATGTTCCTCATGAAATGGAAGGGCAGTGACGAAGCTGACTTAGTGCCGGCTAAACAAGCCAATGTAAAATGCCCACAAATAGTCATACAATTCTATGAGGAACGTCTCACTTGGCATACGGCTAATGCAGAAGAGGATAAAAATTCAACCAGCAAAGAACCGACCGAGTAAGACACTAGTTTAAGGACTTTTAAGTGCAAACAGACAAGAAAATAACAAGAATTGCAAAATCAACTAAACTTATGTAGGTATTGCATAAATTGTTTCGGAATACAAAGTAAGTGAAACAAATGCAAAACGTCTAACATACCGCGTAAGCTGCAAGAATCTACAAGGCGTAGTGTTTAAACAAAAATAAAGATCGTTTTTATTCAACGAAATATATAAAAACGTTCAAGTTGCAATTCAATCGTAAATATACATATTTAATGTAGTAATTTCACTGTTTCTCTTTAAGCTAGTTCGCGTAGTTATATAGTTTTCATGTTTTTTTTTAATTGGCTGCGGCGCAAATTGAATCATAATTAAATTGAGTTGTTGGTACTTTACTTTTTTTAATACAGTTTTCATTTTGTTACAATAACTTCAGAAATATGGTTTGAAAAACCACCAAGTGAAATCATACAATAATATCTATGGAAGGATTAACTTAAAAATAAATTAATTTAATTGCTATGATTACGTTCAGTTTTTAAGGACATAAATAAAATGAAGTGACATGATATATCACATGAAACGAAGTCCAGCATATATAAACATTACAATTAATAAAATTACATAGTTTTAAAGCTGAATGTGTCAGTGGTTGTAACTTTCCATGTGGCCAGAGGCACCATTAATCAAGAAAATTACTCAAGTGTGTCTTTTTTTTATTTTTCGAGCATTAACAATAAAGAAAATTTGGTGAAATATTAACGAAAAATTATGACGATGACTTACGGGTTTACGCAAATCTGCTACACTGAAAGTTTCTGCGAAATTTAATCACAACTGGAGATCATATTGTGCACCTCAACGTGGTTCCACGTTCAAATGTTGATATCATTGCATTGGCCGCCAGCGCAACGTGTCAAGTTCGCCAACGCCAAACTATAAAAGGCGTGCTCAATGGGCAGCAAATCATAGCCAATGTTATTGATTTGATAAGGATCATCATTGACATCGTATGCTTCAACGAAATTCTGCAATATAAAAAAATTATTTATTTATTGGAAGTATACATACGTCTCAACTAGCTGCACACCTCTCTGTCGTTGAATTCGCAAAAAAGTCGGTCAGTTTTGTCCCTAAATTGCCTGACACATGCATACGTATTATTCCAAGCATCCTGACAGTGACAATCCGACTCTGGCGTACACTGCGACAAGTGGTCTTTGGGCGACCATGGGCACTCGCGATTATAAGTGTCGGCGTTTCCTTCACCCCAATGCTGTATCAACACACTTCGTCGGTATTCTTTCAACTGTTTGTCATCGATTACTTGTTGCAATGCTGCCTGTATTGGCAAGCCGTCCAATGGTGTGCGTGCATGCAGTATGGTCCACTGCAATATTGTCGGCATTAAATCCAGCAGCAATATGGGTTGTGGCACTACCACGCCCTGTGGTATTCCAGGTCCGCGCAGCAGCAGCGGTACGCGTATATCGGTTTCATAGGGTTGTCGTTTGTCCCATGGTTGTGCGTTTTGACCCATGTGATAACCGTTATCTGATGTGTAAATGATGTAGGTGTTGTCTAATTGGCGCAGATCGTCCAATGTCTGAATTAAAGCGGCTACCATTTCGTCCACGGCCAGCAACGTTTCCCAGCGTTGCCGGTAGTAACTGTCTAGTAATTTCAATGTTATATTCGGCATAGGGCGCGTTGCAGCCACAAGCCAGTGTTTCTCTGTAATGTTTCAAAATAATCAGTTGTGGGTGGTTATTATTGAAGACGCAAGGTAGCGTTACCTTGTGGGAGTGGTACGCGATTGAAGTTGGGTGTGCGTAATGCTTTCACATTTGCGAATGCGCCGCGATGTCGTTCTGCGGGCGTGTACGGTGCATGAGGCGCAGGCGGTGCGATCATTGCGAAAAATGGTTGCTGCTTATTGCGTGTTTTCAGAAAGCCCAATGCTTTATCGCGCAACAGATCCGTTAAGTATGTGTCAGTGTAGCTAACGTTTCGTTCGTTCTCACGTAAAGTGTAGTTGTAATAGCGAGAATTGCCATGTAAGCCATAGAATTGTGTCCAGCCCGGTGGTTTGCGTTCCCCATGAAATTCATTTAGATATTTTCCAGCAAAAAAAGTCTGGTAACCTCCATCGTCTTGCAGCAGCACAGGCAGTGCCCGTGGCTCAATTTCTGTACGCCAATGGCGGCCATTGCAGCCTCCGTTAATAGTGTTGTTGATAGTGCCGTGATTGTGTGCATACATGCCAGATAGTAGGCTAGCGCGGGAGGGGCAGCAGAGTGGTGAACTAGTGTACTGGTAAAAATTCAAAATAAGAAAAATGTGTAGCAAGATTTCTAATGGCCATATACATACCGCATGATTGAATTGAACACCGGCTTTTGCGATAAACTTCTGCACCTGTCGCATGGGGGTCATGCCCTCCAGTGTAATGTCTTGGTCATCGCTTAGTATTAGCAAAATGTTGGGTTTGTCGTTCACTTCTCCTGCTTCGGTGGACGTCAAGGACACGAGTAGCAAACAAGCGACCATTGCCAAGGTCACTGGCGGTATTTTTATGCGTAGCATAATGTCATTGGATTTGTCTGAATTAAACGCCATTTTTACAAATAATTTAAGTAATTTTTTAGCTGCTCTTGTCTTCTATGAGTGTTCACTTTGGAATCTTTAATGGCTGCAAATATTCATCGTTGTATTTTGTTTTTCGCTATTAATTCACTTTTCAAAATAAACACAACCGAAAAGTAAATTGACATTGAAATTTAAGAGATAAACATTCTGAAGAGAGCGGTCTATTTATAGGGTTGCCTGATCAGTCAAAATGAATTATTTACAAGGCGAAGTTACCGATTTTTTTTGCTTAAATTATGGAAGAAGAAGAGAAACCAATTTTTTTGAATGCTCGTTTGCAAAATTGTTTGTACAGTTTATTTAGAAAATTCTTGTTTCATCTTATTTTCTTCAATTCCCCGTGCCGCCCCAACTAGTCATAGTGAAACCACATTTATAAGTCTTAAATTTATTTGCTCTAAAAAATATTCTGGTATTACATGTTTGAATCAAATTAGAATGCGAGCCAATTTAAGTTTTCTGTCATTCCGGTAAATTCCGTAAATATGAACAGGATGAGTGGAAAAGATGGATGCCATAAAATCTTAACATATATGCAGTAAAATCGTATTGCACATGAATGGTGAATTAGCTGCGTTTAACGCAACTATGCAGAAATAGACGTTTTATTACAACAAAATGGCTAACTAAAATGTTTTGTAATTGGAGGTAAAGTCCACATCTGCGTCCTCTCACAATTCACTTATACAACACGTTTCACTTCGAAGAAACGTTTCAGGTAATAAACTTGACCGATGGTCATCAGTACCAGCACCAGCGCTTCGAAAGTCGACCACAAGACAACGCGTGAGTTGGTGCTCTCGTTGATGGACCGATGGATTTTGTCACGCACCTGTTACAAAGTTTTTACTACTTATAAAGAAATTACAATGCAGCAGTTTCCGTATACTTACATGCATGTATTCCTGTTCATGTTTGACACCCGTCAGTGTGCCCGACAATTGCTGTATCATATCCTCCAACTTGGTGTGGCCAACCTCCTCCTCGCTGGGCGCGCCCGCTGCTCGATGCGATGCTTCGCTCACCTCAATGGAGAACATCACCAGTTTCGGTGTCATGCTGCTGCGCTCATTATTGAAACAAACGCGATATATACCAGTTGAGACGGTGGCAAAAGTATATTTGCCAGACGATTCCTTCTCACTCTCATGTATGATATTATTATCCGGGCCAGTTATTTTGATATCAATATCGAGAAAACCGCCTTCAATCACCTCGAATGTGACGCCTGCCGAAAATGTACATACAACTTAGCAACAATGTCTATAAAATCTTGTCGGCTTAAATATAATTACCGAATTTGGTGCCGCCTTCCACCTTCTCAAAGAAACACTCTTCATTGTGTGCGTCAACGGTGACGATGAACGCTTCGCTGGCACGGAGCAATTGCAAGAGCACTAGCGCACATAATGTGCCGAAGAATTTGAAGTTCATAATCGTTTTGTTTTGTATAAATCGCAATTGTCGTAAAAGACAAATTTCAACTGGATTAAATAGACTTTTGAAGATTCGCAGCTTTGAACAAATATGAAATTAGAGGGGCCACGTATAAAAGCACCTTCACGGCAGTAGTAGAAAAAATACACAGCAGTTGTCAAAGTGACGTTGAGCATTTGCAGCTTATGTTGGCAGCACTGCGCTTACACAATGGGTTGTAAAGCGAATTTTGCAAATGAAAAATAAAAATATGGTTTATGGTGTACTGTGCCTTATGGAAATTTGTAAAATATAATAAAAAAAAAATTTAATTAAATACTGTCAATATGTTGTTATAAAAATGAGGTTATATTTATATATTTTCTTCTCGAGCGAAAATTTATTACGCTTTCTAATAGTCCAATTAGAATTTATTTCTTGACAAAATGATTTTAGTCACAATTTTCAGATTAAAAAACAGTTTTTTTAATTCGTATAATAAAAAATAAATAAATAAATAAAATTATGTCATATGCCTGAAAATTAGCTTATTTTACTTTAATTTCTTTACCCACAAACTATCTATCTTTTCTAACAGTCCAATTAGAATTTTGAACATAAAGAATACCATTCTTTTTCCTTCTTTTGGACATAATTTTACTTAAAAATATATTTTAAACTAAACTAGTTGTAAATAAATATATTCTTTCAATTTCAGTTGTGTTCGGGATGCCTCATTCAACTCACAAGGCGAACTTCTTCAAGTAACTGCGCGCCCGTGACCCCATTTTCTACAGAGGCATCACAATTAAACTAACCACTTCGAAGCTTAATGCATACACAACAACAAACCAGATCAGCTGTTGGCACACACCCACACAAACGCACAACAGCAGTAGAAAACACAATTAGAGCAAAACGCAAAGCACTCAATTAGTTTGGAGAGTTTGGTTCAGAAAACATGCCTCGGCCACAGCGAGAGGGGAGTAAACGTCAACGCGGGCGACATTTGCGGCAGCTGCGCATTGCAGCTTTCGTGTGGATGCAGCAGAGACTGATAACTGGTCCATGACTATTGGATGTTGTTGACTACGCGCGTTCATCCGGTTTGTGTGTTGGCTGGAAAGTCTCCCAAACATGGCAAAGCATACGCCGTGTATACCGTGTGCATGTGTGAGTGGCGGAAAACAGACAACGGCGGATACACTTCGCTTTGCCAACATCCAGTGACTGCTAGTCGTGCGTATTCATTCGAGTTTGCTGGACCTTAGCAAGGACGAAACAAATATCAAACAAACAATCAATGAAAATCAAGCAGTTTCCCTTAAGAAACGTTGAAAGTGAACTGTGTGTGTGAGCAAGGTGTGTGAACTGTGTATGAAAAGTGGACACGAAAAGCGTACGAAGCAAAAGTTAAAAAATAATTTATCAATTAAACGAAACAGCGAGTAAACTAAGTAAGTATAAAAGTCTGCAAATTGTTTTTCGGTACAAACCGTTACTCGCATAAATTCGCTATGTTTGACATTTGACGTTTGCTGTGAAAAATGTGTCAACACAAGTGCTACGAAAAGTGTGAAATTTTGTGAAAAACGCTGAATTATACAGCATAAGAGCGCAGAGAGTGGACTGTGTGTCTTGTGCTTCCTACCCGTCGCGCACCTGCAGCCCACCTTAAGCCCGAAAGCGCATAAAATAAATAGTGCGCCACCCTGTGTGCATTAAAGCTGCGAAATCCTTATTAATGACACACATATTACAACAATGAACCACAATGCGCACAATAACAATAAAAACAACAGCAAAGGCAATAACATGTAGTTGAACTCTATTAAGCAGAACAAATAACTGCGGCCAAAATTGATTGCAGTCGTCGGCTTAACGAACGCACTTGTGGGGCAGTGCAGCTGTGCAGTGGTTGTTGCCAGTACAACAATACGCGAGTGGTTTGTGCTACAAGTATAAACGTTTTCGCCTCCACCCATTGCGCGACGCGAGAGATTTGGGTGTGAAGGCAGCAAGGCGCTGTAACTGCAGGGACGGACGCCGTGTGCATTCGCAAGCAAGTGTAAATTATAAAACAGCAGCGTCTGCAATAATCCTGCAAATACACAGGCTAAATAAATAAATAAGTGAAAAAGCACGCAGCTGTAGTGAAGCGAAAACCAGAAAATCAGCAAGTGCTGCAAAAAGTTAGGTTAAGTGTTGTGTACATATACTTACGTGCCGCAAAGGAAGCGCGCAAGCATCGAGTTGATGCTGTGAAGTGTAAAGGTGAATTGGCTAACAAAAGCTTTTAAAATGAAGTTAAAGCATGCAAGTGCGAAATTGCGAAAGTAAGAAGTGTAAAAAGTGAAACGCAAAACAAACGTGTGTGCAGCTGCTAGTGAAGCGGTAAAAAATATATACATACATACATACATACATATACGGCACGCTTTACGCAGCATCCGGTGTTTTCCACTCACCTGTCCATTTGTGCTGCAGCGGCTGCAGCGCCATTAAAATGCATGAGTCGGCAAAAACAAACCGGCTGGAGCATATGAGTCGCAAAAACAAAGAAGGAAGAATTCACAACTAAAGGGTTAGGTGTGAAAGTGTGAGCGTTTTTCGTCGTAAAGCGTGTAAGCAATTGTAACTATTAGTAACTGCTAGTGAAAAAGTGAAAATCGTGTGGTTGTGTGCGGCTAATAAAGTACCAAAATGCCAAATAAAGTGAGTAAATGTGTTTGTTGACAAAAAAAGATTGCGTTGAGGGTGAACTGGTGCCTGCCTTCTATGAAGTGTTGCTTTGGTAGTGAGAATTAACTAAAAAAGTATACTAAAAATGAAATTTTTATTAAAAATTAAAATTTTATTATAATTAATCATTAAATTAATTTCCACACTAAAGTTTATCAGAAAATAAAATGTTTCCGTCCAAGAATTTGATTTTAACGGTCAGTTTATATGACAGCTATATGCTACAGTGGTCCGATTGTAATAAATTTGTACAGAGATTCTAACGTTGCATTGGATAGTAATCTATGCCAAAATTTGTGAAAATATCTCTTCAAATAAAAAAGTTCTCCATACAAAAACTTGATTTTGAACGGTCAGTTTGTATGACAGCTATATGCTATAGTGGTCCGATATCGGCCGTTTTGGGAAAAGAGCAGGTTTTTGGGGAGTAAAAAACGTGTGTGAAATATCTGACCGATATCTCAAAAACTGGGGACTAATTCACGTATACACGTCTGTCTGTATCCGAGCTCATCATGCTGATCATTTATACTATATAAACACCTTATAGGGTCTCCCACTTTTCCCTTTGGGTGTAACAAACTTCGTGGCAATAGAATATACATTGCTCAGGATATAAACATTTCTAAATTCTGTGTTAAAACTTTCCTAAAAATTCGAAATTTAGTTATTTTTTTTTAAATCTAAAATAAATTCTTCATTGTTAGTGAAGTTGATATTTCATTGCATAAACTTTTTTTTTATCATTTTATTTGTAAAGCAAAGCAACACTTTGTAAAAGGTGAACGCACAGCGCCCCTGTGCCGGGTGCAACGCCTTAAAGTTTTTCTTTCTCCCACAAAAAGTTGGTGTCAGTAACATTAATGAAGCGATCTGTGTAAAAACAAATGAAAAAGTTTAAAATACTCGGAATAAAATAACAAATATACCGATAAAAAGCTAACGGTTGTGCACAAAAGTACCGTCCCTTGTGCCACAGTCGCAAAAAAGGTGTTGTCCGTGCCGGGAAAAATTGCAAACTTTCCGCCAATGAAACTGTAACCGTACACGATGTGTAAAAAAGTTCGTGTAATTATGTTGAACGCAGTCAGTGACACCTTTGTGCCAGCTACGTGGCCTTATGCCACGCAAACAAACTAGTCACGCGTACATATCCTGACAGCGTACGTAACAATAAAACGGCACATAACTGATACTTACACGTTGCACATGTGCCACTTGGGCAGTAAATGAAGAGACAGTTGTGCAAAAACAATAATAAATAGAGGCATGCCTCGTGTGGTGAGCGCTTTGACTGTTTGTAGCGCGCCTGTTGCTGGCCTAAATTTTATGACGAGCGCATGTAAATCCGCCAGGCTATAACTACAGGTGAGTGCAAGCTTAATGTTGCCCAATAAAAAGGGTTATTGTTTTTTTGCTATGCTTATCTCTTACGTTATTTGTTTATATCCTTATTACCTCATGTACGCGTGCTACGTTTTCTCATTACGCTTTTTGCGGCACGTGTTTTTTATAGCCGTGCTATTTTTAGTTTCATTAGAGGCTTGTCAGCCTTTTGTTGTTTTATTTGCGAAAATCTTAAATTTATATGCCACTCGCCACGTCATGTTCGGGGAATTGCCACTTGTCGTGTAGGTTAAATAATGCCGACATTGACAGGCTTCGCCATAAAAAATAATCAATCTTCCTGCCGACAGTGGCAAGTGTCAATTTCTACTTACAAGCACAAGATTTCGATAGAGAAATCGAGAAAAAAAAACACAAAAAAGAAAGACGCAAGCAATCAAACAGCCAATTCCACCCGGATTGACATTAATTTATACATCGAAGATTGAAAAGAACGCAAACCCTGTGTTGTGGGTGTGCTTGTATTGTGGGCGTAGCGCTTGTAACGTACACGAAGCGTTGTAAAAAGAAAATGAAAACGTTAAGTATGTGCATTAAAAATGAGCGGACCCATGTTGTAATGCGCTTTCGCGATTTTATGGCAACAATGGCGGCATAACAGGTGCTGTGGCAGTCAACATGAATGAAATATAAATAAAAAAATAAAAGAAAATAAAAGGAACCTAGTGGGACGCGAATTTCTAGCGAAGCACGTAATTTTCTACGCACTTGCGTATTGGCAATCAATGCAAATTGCTGCAAGCTGCTGCCATATAAGTAGCAATCGAAGATTGTCGGTGAACATATGCTGCATAATTGAAGCGGCTTACTGCCTGCTTAGCGACTTTTAAGTGGGCGTGAGTAAATAATGGCGCAAAAGGCAAATTAAATGCAAATGTTTTTAGGAAACAGAAAAATAGCATAAATAACGAGAGAGAGAGAGCGGGAGCGCTAGGTACGCTTAAGCGCTTGAGCACGCGTAGTCAAAGAGAACGAAACCTATATCGTCGTCTTCCTCTCGGACTCCGACTCCTCCTTTTTGGCTTCTTTCTTCTTATCGTCGTCTTCCTCGGACTATGACTGCTCCTTTTTGGCTTTTTCCTTGTTTTCGGCTGCATTTCGTTTCTGCTGCATAATCAGTTTTATTGGAAAAATTAGAAAGCTTGTTCTTTAGTTACACCCGTTCGATGTGGCATGATCGTTTGGAAAATTTTCAGCGCTGAAGATTTCCATAAGCAGGCGCCAGCAATTTGTTTACCTTCGTTTACGTTCCGGAAGTTTCACGTTGTATGACTCCCTTGACAATTCTAAATACCGGCATTAGAAAAAGGTTGACAAAAGCATATGCTCCAGTACTTATCATGCCCCAAGTGTACTGACATTGTTTTACTTACATACGTACGTACTGTCAGGCCGCGCTACATATAGAGTACTGTCAGACCGCGCTATACGCATTGCTCGAGCCTTGATTTTTTAATTTAGCGCACATATTTCATGCTAGTATATAAGTTTAAGCACGCTGGCGCCACTTCCTAAACTTCCAACTTCGCATTTCCCCATTGCCTTGCCTTACTTGTTTACGGTTATGTTATCAGCGCCACATGCGGATAAGCAGCTGCTCGCTCACGCATCCACACCGCCTCTAGAGCACTGATTAGTCACAAAGCAGTGTTTGCTAGACAACATTTAACATTACCCCGACACTTTCGTACCTGTCTGAGGTTCGGGTTTGCAGGCGCACTAAAAATTACCGCACAGCGCGTTAGATACAACGAAAATGCGTATGGAAAGCAGGCGCGCAACACGTCCTACCACACGCATACAGTGGCGCTGGTGCGCGCATAGCCTACAGCCTTTAAGATACGCTTGGGAACTACACTTTGCTGCCTTCTCCACCTCCTTGTGTGCACTGTCAACCTTCGAAGCGAAGTTTTCAGGCGCGTTGCTTGCGGAGCGCATGCGGTGGGCGGGCGAAAGCGATAAAAGTCATAAATTTTTATACGCCAGCATATTTGTTTTTATTGTGTGCGTTGCCACCTGGCTGAAAGGAAGCACACAAATGTTTGCGTTTACTAAACCCCCAAGACCGCGCACATACGTGCCCATTATCGGCACTCACGCTCGAGCAGCACACATGCGTTGTTGTTTCCGTTTGCTACCTTTTCACAGCGTTAAACTAATAATCTTGCCGCTGCGCGTAGGTGTTTGTGCTTTGACAAATGGGCCTAGCTTAATGCGGTCAATTTAGTGGGGCTGGCATGGCGCAAGATTTTCTCCACAGATTGGCAAGGCAAGCCTCTTTAGCGTATTGAAATCCCAATTCGCACTGCTCATTGTACGCACTCGCACTTGATTTATGTCAAGAAATTTCTCAATAAAATTAAATTTATTAATTCTCGCCTTGCAACGGAAGTGTAGCTTGGCATGCCGAGCTCCTGTGCGGCGGGCGTCTTGTATTGGCAAACCGAGCGCGTCATTACCATAAATCGCTATGCAATCTTTATAAATCGTCTATGTGGCGAGGTCATAAAAAAGTTTGCAGCAGGCATTGCTTGAGCGATGGTGTGAAATCCTTTGACCCCCTAAACTTTTTAAGCAAATATATATTTTTTGTGAGATATTTCAATGCTTAATGCTTTAGTGAGCTGCCATAGTGAATGAATTAAATTTTGGTAGAGTGCTCGAAGCGAATACGAAAAGAATATATTGTAGAGGGTTGAAACTTCCATAAAAGACAATATTTTGAACTTATTCTTCTTTACTGGTGTAGAAATGGCTTACGCGGTTATAGCCCAGTTAACAACAGCGCGTCAGTCGTTTCTTCTTTTCGTAAGGTGGCGCCAATTGGAGATTCCGAGCGAAGCCAGGCCTTTCTGCATCTGGTCTTTCCAACGGAGTGGAGGTCTTTCTCTTCCCATGCTTACCCCGGCGGCTTCTGCGTCGAATCCTTTCAGAACTAAATCTTCAGTGCTATTTTAAATCAGATTTGAACTTAGAAATCAATTATCTCTGACGAATTTTGAAATAAAAAGGAGACAAGTTAAGTAAGGTTAGGTTCGGTTCGATGGCTGATCCGCAGATTGCACCTGAACTACTATATGCAGTCTTTTGTGAAGTCATAAAAACATAACTCTTGTATTAAATCCTAAAGAAGTACCTTGTGGCCAACACAAATTAGCTCAAGCGTTTTATATTTCTTCCAAACAGTTCGAGAAGTTATCTCAAAGTGTTTTAGCCTCGACCACGCAAATGCGGCAGAATCAGCAAGAAGTCTTGGGTTGCTTCCATCTCCTCTACTTCCATACAGCTTTAGTTAGAATGCTGTGAAATAGAAAACAAAATAGACACACGTCAAATTTAATAACAGCTGACACTCACTTTCAAGTCCGAGTTCTGTTATCATAACAGCTGTCCAAAGTTAATATTGTTTTCATGATCTCTCTTCACCGTCTGTACTATTTCTTTTACTAATGTCAGTAGATCAAGCAATAATGATACAAATATGATTACGACACTCAACGAAGTGTCAAACTTTCCTAGTAATTGTAAACAAGGTCTGTCAAACTCAAACCAAAAACAGGCAATGTCGCGAAACTGCCATAACCTCGCTTTATACCTTCGTAAAGATTCATGTTTCAATTCAATAGTTCGTTGACACTTTGATTGTTTTGATTCAGTATTCGTTTGTTTTGATTACATGAAAGGCATTATAAGCGACAAGCTTTCTGCAGCCAGTGTTGCCATACTACTGACATGTTTTTGTAATTAAATTTTCGTTTATAAAAAATACCTTACAAGTTGGCTAAAGTTACATAAGCGGATCAATTTAAGCTGC
>NW_026038296.1:0-32705 GCF_023373825.1 Bactrocera dorsalis
CATACACCATTGAATTCCACGGTTTCTCTGATGCTTCAGAAAAAGCATATGCCGCGACACTTTATATAAGGGTTTCAGTTGGAGACAAAATATGGACAACTCTCTTAGTGTCAAAAACAAGAGTTGCTCCCATTAAAACCGTATCCCTACCCAGATTGGAACTCTGCGGAGCGGTTCTACTGGCTAACCTTTTTAACTCTACCCTACCCCAACTACACCTAACCCAATATAAAAATTATTTTTGGACTGACTCAACCATACTTCTTGCTTGGTTAAACAAACCACCCTGTTCATGGACCACTTTCGTTTCACATCGAGTAGCTGCAATCACCGAGAAAGTGGGAGTCGATAATTGGAACCATGTGGAAAGCCAAGACAATCCCGCAGACTTGGCAAGCCAAGGATGTACACCCACCGATCTATTGAATTACAACCTCTGGTGGCATGGACCCCAATGGCTACAACACGAAAAGGAGCATTTCCAGCATCGGAGAAAACATACAACACTACCGTGGAGTTCAAACCCGTTAAGACGTTTGCGATAACCACCCAAGAGGATATACTAGAAAGGTTTTCCTCATTCCCCAGAGCTATTCGCGTTATCGCTTACCTATTCAGGTTTTGCGCAAATGCCTCACCAAGGAGGCGAGGAATTGTTTACTTAAACCACGAAATAACCCCGGAAGAGTTCAAAACAACCCGAATGAAGTTAATTATTCAAACCCAAAAAACACATTTCCGAGAAGAATATGATGCATTGACCCGTAAAACCCAAATACATAAGAAAAGTTCATTATTGACTTTAAATCCATTCATTGACCCTAAAGGAGTTATGCGAAGTGACGGAAGATTAACTAATTCCGCAGCACTATCATATAACGAGCGTCACCCTATCCTATTACCCTATAATAGCCGTATGACAAAATTACTAACTCAATTTACCCATTTAGCAACGCTACACGGCGGAAATCAGCTAGTTCTTCGACTCCTAAGGACAGAATTCTGGATACCCAAAGCAAAGATGCTGATTAAAACAATCATTCATCAATGCAAAACGTGCATCATACACAACAAGGCTCAACAAACCCAAATAATGGCAGCTCTTCCAAATGAACGAACCATCCTAACCCGGCCGTTTGCTAACACTGGTATCGATTTCGCTGGACCCTATGACATCAAAAACTACACTGGGAGAGCATGTCTAATTACCAAAGGATATATAAAGGGTGATTTTTTAAGAGCTTGATAACTTTTTAAAAAAAAAAACGCATAAAATTTGCAAAATCTCATCGGTTCTTTATTTGAAACGTTAGATTGGTTCATGACATTTACTTTTTGAAGATAATTTCATTTAAATGTTGACCGCGGCTGCGTCTTAGGTGGTCCATTCGGAAAGTCCAATTTTGGGCAACTTTTTCGAGCATTTCGGCCGGAATAGCCCGAATTTCTTCGGAAATGTTGTCTTCCAAAGCTGGAATAGTTGCTGGCTTATTTCTGTAGACTTTAGACTTGACGTAGCCCCACAAAAAATAGTCTAAAGGCGTTAAATCGCATGTTCTTGGTGGCCAACTTACGGGTCCATTTCTTGAGATGAATTGTTGTCCGAAGTTTTCCCTCAAAATGGCCATAGAATCGCGAGCTGTGTGGCATGTAGCGCCATCTTGTTGAAACCACATGTCAACCAAGTTCAGTTCTTCCATTTTTGGCAACAAAAAGTTTGTTAGCATCGAACGATAGCGATCGCCATTCACCGTAACGTTGCGTCCAACAGCATCTTTGAAAAAATACGGTCCAATGATTCCACCAGCGTACAAACCACACCAAACAGTGCATTTTTCGGGATGCATGGGCAGTTCTTGAACGGCTTCTGGTTGCTCTTCACCCCAAATGCGGCAATTTTGCTTATTTACGTAGCCATTCAACCAGAAATGAGCCTCATCGCTGAACAAAACACGCGCGCGAAACACATTTCGAACCGAACACTGATTTTGGTAATAAAATTCAATGACTTCAAGCGTTGCTCGTTAGTAAGTCTATTCATGATGAAATGTCAAAGCATACTGAGCATCTTTCAAATACTAATGCATGAAAATCCTAACCTCAAAAAAATCACCCGTTATGTGTATTTGTATGCTTCTCAACTAAAGCAATACATCTCGAACCCGTTAGCGATCTCACTACACAAGCCTTCCTAGCAGCATTCTCTCGTTTCTTCTCGAGGCGTGGATGCCCCGCCAATCTTTATTCCGACAACGGAACAAACTTTATAGGAGCTTCACAGTTGCTAGTTAAAGATCGGCGTGATTTCTTACATACACTTCGAACTCAAATTGCATCTCTCCATAGCCATCAAAATATCTCATAGCACTTCAACCCACCAGGAGCTCCACATATGGGTGGATTATGGGAAGCAGGCGTAAAAAGTCTAAAAACCCACCTAAAAAAGATCGCAAAACTACAAAAATTCACGTTCGAAGAATTTGCTACCCTATTGACCCGCATTGAAAGCTGTTTAAACTCTCGACCCATAAGCCCCATAAGTGATGACTCAACAAGCTTGGAACCTCTAACTCCAGGACACTTCCTTATAGGTACCCCATTGCTAACCCCTGCCGAACCCAATTTAGAGGATGCAAATTTAAGCATCGTTAACAGATGGCAGAAACTAAAAATACTCTACCAGCACATTTGCAAGAGATGGAAGGAAGAGCACCTTAAGGAACTACACAAACGATAGAAATGGAAATACCCACATCGTAATGTTGAAGTTAACGACTTAGTCGTTATAAGAAACGACAATACTTCACCCAACGAATGGAAGCTCGGTCGAATCCAAAAGGTCTTCCCCGACTTAGACCATAAAACACGAGTGGTTGAAATCCGAACTGCTGAAGGCACAGTAACCCGCCCCATCACAAAAATTGTGATATTAAATACAGAATAACATACAAGTTTTCTCTTCTTTTCTAGTGAAATGGCCCCAACAATCACCAACTCACCCAAACCTCGTTCTATGAGCCCAACAATCACCAACTCACCCAAACCTCGTCGCATGAGCTCAGCAATTACCATCCGGTCCCGTAGCGCAACCCGTAGCATCACACCGATTTCGGAAGACGAAACGATGTCCCGACGTATTCAACGTTTCAAGTCGACCCTTCCCACTATTCGTGAAGAAAAGGAATGTGATGATCGTACAACACGAAAAACGATCTCACATCGAAGAAAACACACATCATCCCGTCATGTCGCTTGCGGAATATGCAAAAAAGACCACCGTCTAGTGACTTGCGCTACGTACTCGGCATATAATATAAACAAAAAATACGAAGCAGTAATAAAATACCACTACTGCGTTAATTGCTTAGCCAGGTCGCACAAGACAGAAGGATGTACAAGCAAAAATAGATGTTCCGTTTGTCATGGGAAACATCATTCATCCCTACACGGACATCCGAGGCTATACCCGACCAACGATGCCAATGTTGTGGAGAAACATCCACTTGCAATAGAGACCCGACTACCATCCTTACTGGCTAAGCAGACCCTAGTACCCACATTGAAGATACGATTAAGATGCGATGGTGAATGGCATAAAGTTCGAGCCATTTTAAACCCTACCCTCAAAATCACGAATATAGCAGCTGAACTCGTCAAACACTTAAAACTGCCAATTACATACCTCAACACGTATCTCATTTGTACCATACAAATCAGCTCAAATAATGACACAAAGTTTTCTCTGGAATGTAACGCAGTTATCACCCACAAGCTACCCAAAAAACCCTATGAGCGAGATCTAAGCGACGATGTGCAAATGCGCTTTGAACACTTAGTTCTCGCTGACCCTCAATTCCACAGCAACAGGGAGATAACGTTGGAGATTGGAGCAGATGTGTGCCCTCAAATCATCAGAAATGGACTATTCAAACCCGATAATGGTACGGTGGTAGCGCAGAATACAGCATTTGGCTGGACCCTTACTGGCACCATCTAACCATAAGTATATTGCTGATAAATACTCAAAAAAAAAAATCTCAATTTTTTCAATACCCAATCAGTTACCCTATTAATACTCAATTATTTCGCAGATTCTGCAAGGTGGCCGGGATGTTTAATCCAAACAAATACTCCTCTGCATTACTCTCACAAATTACAAAAAGTAATAGAGGCGTAATGTAGAGAAGTATAAACCGCCCCAACTTCACGCAACAGGCGAAAAAGGAGGAACAAAAAAGACAACTTTCCCGCGCTTTTTGCCTTTAGGCATATTGTTATCCCGCCAACAGCAGCGAACATACAAGCGAAACATAGTACCTAGCGAATTGAGCGATATACAAGTGGAATACAAAGTTTAATATAATAAAACAAACACAGTGAACACAACAAGTGAACAATTAAAAAAAGTGAAGGTACAACCTAACTACTACACAAAACAATACGGAGACAACCCAGGAATCCACCAAAATTATTCATCAAGCACCCACAACGAGGGAATACACCCAGCGTACAAAAAGGAAATTGAACTCGCAACAGGTTACATCAATAAAATAAATTAACATAGAATTACGTACTTATATATACAAGTAACACATTTAGCCAATATTGGTTACACACACACACACTCACATATTTGTAAAAACGAATGAAATATTAAATCACTATTTTATAACGTTTACACTAAAACAATTATCTTTTAATTAATCGTAATCGGCCCCATACGTCGACATACCCCGACAATGAAATGTGAAATTTTTCCAAATGCACTGTCGTTATGGCTATATGACAACTCCAATAACCTCAAAACAGCTAATTAGCATATATATGTATAGTTCATATTTTTACGCAACTTGGTATCGAGTGCTTAATGTATATGTACTAAAAAATGGATTCTACACCTTAATATAAGATTGTGTAATTTTTCCAAATACACTGTCGTTATGGCTATATGACAACTCCAATAACCTCAAAAGGGTTAATTAGTATAAATTTGTATAGTTCATATTTTTACGCAACTTGGTATCGAGTGCTTAATGTATATGTACTAAAAAATGGATTCTACACCTTAATATAAGATTGTGTAATTTTTCCAAATACACTGTCGTTATGGCTATATGACATCTCCAATAACCTCGAAACACCTAATTAGCATAAATATGTATAGTTCATATTTTGACGCAACTTGGTATAGATTGGTTAGTGCATGTGTACTAAAATATCGTTTCTCCGCCCTAATATAAGATTGTGAAATTTTTCCAAATACAATATGGGAACTCCAATAACCTCAAAACGGTTAATTAGCATAAATATGTATAGTTCATATTTTTACGCAACTTGGTATCGATTGCTTAGTGCATATGTACTAAAAAATCGATTCTACGCCTTAATATAATATTGTACAATTTTTCCAAATACACTGTCGTTATGGCTATATGACAACTCCAATAACCTCAAAAAGGCTAATTAGCATAAATATGTATAGTTCATATTTTTACGCAACTTGGTATAGATTACTTAGTGCATGTGTACTAAAATATCGATTCTACACCTTAATACAAGACTGTGTAATTTTTCCAAATACACTATCGTTACGGCTATATGACATCTCCAATAACCTCAAAAGGGTTAATTAGCATAAATATGTATAGTTCGTATTTTTACGCAACTTGGTATAGATTGCTTGGTGCATATGTACTAAAAAATCGATTCTACACCTTAATATAAGATTGTGAAAGTTTTCCAAATACACTGTCGTTATGGCTATATGCCAACTCCAATAACCTCAAAAAGGCTAATTAGCATAAATATGTATAGTTCATATTTTTACGCAACTTGGTATAGATTACTTGAGGCATATGTACTAAAAAATCGATTCTACACCTTAATATAAGATTGTGTAAGTTTCCCAAATACACTGTCGTTATGGCTATATGACAACTCTAATAACCTCAAAACAGCTAATTAGCATAAATATGTATAGTTCATATTTTTACGCAACTTGGTATAGATTGCTTGGTGCATATGTACTAAAAAATCGATTCTCCGCCTTAATATAAGATTGTGAAATTTTTCCAAATACACTGTCGTTATGGCTATATGGGAACTCCAATAACCTCAAAACGGTTAATTAGCATAAATATGTATAGTTCATATTTTTACGAAACTGGGTATCGATTGCTTAGTGCATATGTACTAAAAAATCGTTTCTAAGCCTTAATATAATATTGTACAATTTTTCCAAATACACTGTCGTTATGGCTATATGACAACTCCAATAACCTCAAAAAGGCTAATTAGCATAAATATGTATAGTTCATATTTTTACGCAACTTGGTATCGGTTACTTAGTGCATATGTACTAAAAAATCGATTCTACGCCTTAATATAATATTGTAAAATTTTTTAAAATACACTGTCGTTATGGCTATATGACAACTCTAATAACCTCAAAACAGCTAATTAGCATAAATATGTAAAGTTCATATTTTTACGCAACTTGGTATCGGTTACTTAGTGCATATGTACTAAAAAATCGATTCTACATCTAAATATAAGATTGTGAAATTTTTCCAAATACACTGTCGTTATGGCTATATGACAACTCCAATAACCTCAAAACGGTTAATTAGCATAAATATGTATAGTTCATATTTTTACGCAACTTGGTATAGATTGCTTGGTGCATATGTACTAAAAAATCGATTCTACACCTTAATATAAGATTGTCAAATATTTCCAAATACACTGTCGTTATGGTTATGTGGCAACTCCAATAACCTCGAAACGGTTAATTAGCATAAATATGTATAGTTCATATTTTCACGCAACTTGATATCGATTGCTTAGTGCATGTGTACTAAAAAATGGATTCTACACCTTAATATAAGATTGTGTAATTTTTCCAAATACACTATCGTTACGGCTATATGACATCTCCAATAACCTCAAAACGGTTAATTAGCATAAATATGTATAGTTCATATTTTTACGCAACTTGGTATCGGCTACTTAGTGCATATGTACTAAAAAATCGAATCCACACCTTAATATAAGATTGTGAAATTTTTCCAAATACACTGTCGTTACGGCTATATGACAACTCCGATAACCTCAAAATGGTTAATTAGCATAAATATGTATAGTTCATATTTTTACGCAACTTGGTATCGGCTACTTAGTGCATATGTACTAAAAAATGGATTCTACACCTTAATATAAGATTGTGTAATTTTTACAAATACACTGTCGTTACGGCTATATGACATCTCCAAAAACCTCAAAACGGTTAATTAGCATAAATATGTATAGTTCGTATTTTTACGTAACTTGGTATCGGCTACTTAGTGCATATGTAAAGGGTGATTTTTTAAGAGCTTGATAACTTTTTTTAAAAAAAAAACGCATAAAATTTGCAAAATCTCATCGGTTCTTTATTTGAAACGTTAGATTGGTTCATGACATTTACTTTTTGAAGATAATTTTATTTAAATGTTGACCGCGGCTGCGTCTTAGGTGGTCCATTCGGAAAGTCCAATTTTGGGCAACTTTTTCGAGCATTTCGGCCGGAATAGCCCGAATTTCTTCGGAAATGTTGTCTTCCAAAGCTGGAATAGTTGCTGGCTTATTTCTGTAGACTTTAGACTTGACGTAGCCCCACAAAAAATAGTCTAAAGGCGTTAAATCGCATGATCTTGGTGGCCAACTTACGGGTCCATTTCTTGAGATGAATTGTTGTCCGAAGTTTTCCCTCAAAATGGCCATAGAATCGCGAGCTGTGTGGCATGTAGCGCCATCTTGTTGAAACCACATGTCAACCAAGTTCAGTTCTTCCATTTTTGGCAACAAAAAGTTTGTTAGCATCGAACGATAGCGATCGCCATTCACCGTAACGTTGCGTCCAACAGCATCTTTGAAAAAATACGGTCCAATGATTCCACCAGCGTACAAACCACACCAAACAGTGCATTTTTCGGGATGCATGGGCAGTTCTTGAACGGCTTCTGGTTGCTCTTCACCCCAAATGCGGCAATTTTGCTTATTTACGTAGCCATTCAACCAGAAATGAGCCTCATCGCTGAACAAAACACGCGCGCGAAACACATTTCGAACCGAACACTGATTTTGGTAATAAAATTCAATGACTTCAAGCGTTGCTCGTTAGTAAGTCTATTCATGATGAAATGTCAAAGCATACTGAGCATCTTTCTCTTTGACACCATGTCTGAAATCCCACGTGATCTGTCAAATACTAATGCATGAAAATCCTAACCTCAAAAAAATCACCCGTTACTTAAAAAATCGATTCTACACCTTAATATAAGATTGTGAAATTTTTCCAAATACACTGTCGTTACGGCTATATGACATCTCCAATAACCTCAAAACGGTTAATTAGCATAAATATGTATAGTTCATATTTTTACGCAACTTGGTATAGATTGCTTAGTGCATCTGTACTAAAAAATCGATTCTACACCTTAATATAAGATTGTGAAATTTTTCCAAATACACTGTCGTTATGGCTATATGACAACTCCAATAACCTCAAAACAGCTAATTAGCATAAATATGTATAGTTCATATTTTCACGCAACTTGGTATCGGTTACTTAGTGCATATGTACTAAAAAATCGATTCTCTACCTTAATATAAGATTGTGAAATTTTTCCAAACACACTGTCGTTATGGCTATATGACAACTCCAATAACCTCAAAACGGTTAATTAGCATAAATATGTATAGTTCATATTTTCACGCAACTTGGTATCGATTGCTTAGTGCATATGTACTAAAAAATGGATTCTACACCTTAATATAAGATTGTGAAATTTTTCCAAATACACTGTCGTTACGGCTATATGACAACTCCAATAACCTCAAAACGGTTAATTAGCATAAATATGTATAGTTCATATTTTTACGCAACTTGGTATAGATTGCTTAGTGCATATGTACTAAAAAATCGATTCTACACCTTAATATAAGATTGTGAAATTTTTCCAAATACACTGTCGTTATGGCTATATGACAACTCCAATAACCTCAAAACGGTTAATTAGCATAAATATGTATAGTTCATATTTTTACGCAACTTGGTATCGATTACTTAGTGCATATGTACTAAAAAATCGATTCTACACCTTAATATAAGATTGTGAAATTTTTCCAAATACACTGTCGTTATGGCTATATGACAACTCCAATAACCTCAAAACGGTTAATTAGCATAAATATGTATAGTTCATATTTTTACGCAACTTGGTATCGTTTGATTTGTGCATTTGTACTAAAAAATCGATTCTACACCTTAATATAATATTGTGAAATTTTTCCAAATACACTGTCGTTATGGCTATATGACAACTCCAATAACCTCAAAACGGTTAATTAGCATAAATATGTATAGTTCATATTTTTACGCAACTTGGTATCGATTGCTTGGTGCATATGTACTAAAAAATCGATTCTACACCTTAATATAAGATTGTGAAATTTTTCCAAATACACTGTCGTTATGGCTATATGACAACTCCAATAACCTCAAAACGGTTAATTAGCATAAATATGTATAGTTCATATTTTTACGCAACTTGGTATCGATTACTTAGTGCATATGTACTAAAAAATCGATTCTACACCTTAATATAAGATTGTGAAATTTTTCCAAATACACTGTCGTTATGGCTATATGACAACTCCAATAACCTCAAAACGGTTAATTAGCATAAATATGTATAGTTCATATTTTTACGCAACTTGGTATAGATTGCTTAGTGCATATGTACTAAAAAATCGATTCTACACCTTAATATAAGATTGTGAAATTTTTCCAAATACACTGTCGTTACGGCTATATGACAACTCCAATAACCTCAAAACGGTTAATTAGCATAAATATGTATAGTTCATATTTTTACGCAACTTGGTATCGGCTTCTTAGTGCATATGTACTACAAAATCGATTCTACACCTTAATATAAGATTGTGAAATTTTTCCAAATACACTGTCGTTATGGCTATATGACAACTCCAATAACCTCAAAACGGTTAATTAGCATAAATATGTATAGTTCATATTTTTACGCAACTTGGTATCGGTTACTTAGTGCATATGTACTAAAAAATCGATTCTACACCTTAATATAAGATTGTGAAATTTTTCCAAATACACTGTCGTTATGGCTATATGACAACTCCAATAACCTCAAAACAGCTAATTAGTATAAATATGTAAAGTTCATATTTTTACGCAACTTGGTATCGGTTACTTAGTGCATATGTACTAAAAAATCGATTCTACACCTTAATATAAGATTGTGAAATTTTTCCAAATACACTGTCGTTATGGCTATATGACATCTCCAATAACCTCAAAACAGCTAATTAGCATAAATATGTATAGTTCATATTTTTACGCAACTTGGTATCGATTGCTTAATGTATATGTACTAAAAAATCGATTCTACACCTTAATATAAGATTGTGAAATTTTTCCAAATACACTGTCGTTATGGCTATATGACAACTCCAATAACCTCAAAACAGCTAATTAGCATAAATATGTATAGTTCATATTTTTACGCAACTTGGTATCGGTTACTTAGTGCATATGTACTAAAAAATCGATTCTACACCTTAATATAAGATTGTGAAATTTTTCCAAATACACTGTCGTTATGGCTATATGACAACTCCAATAACCTCAAAACGGTTAATTAGCATAAATATGTATAGTTCATATTTTTACGCAACTTGGTATCGGCTACTTAGTGCATATGTACTAAAAAATCGATTCTACACCTTAATATAAGATTGTGAAATTTTTCCAAATACACTGTCGTTATGGCTATATGACATCTCCAATAACCTCAAAACAGCTAATTAGTATAAATATGTATAGTTCATATTTTTACGCAACTTGGTATCGGTTACTTAGTGCATATGTACTAAAAAATCGATTCTACACCTTAATATAAGATTGTGAAATTTTTCCAAATACACTGTCGTTATGGCTATATGACAACTCCAATAACCTCAAAACAGCTAATTAGCATAAATATGTAAAGTTCATATTTTTACGCAACTTGGTATCGGTTACTTAGTGCATATGTACTAAAAAATCGATTCTACACCTTAATATAAGATTGTGAAATTTTTCCAAATACACTGTCGTTATGGCTATATGACATCTCCAATAACCTCAAAACAGCTAATTAGCATAAATATGTATAGTTCATATTTTTACGCAACTTGGTATCGATTGCTTAGTGCATATGTACTAAAAAATCGATTCTACACCTTAATATAAGATTGTGAAATTTTTCCAAATACACTGTCGTTACGGCTATATGACAACTCCAATAACCTCAAAACGGTTAATTAGCATAAATATGTATAGTTCATATTTTTACGCAACTTGGTATCGGCTACTTAGTGCATATGTACTAAAAAATCGATTCTACACCTTAATATAAGATTGTGAAATTTTTCCAAATACACTGTCGTTATGGCTATATGACAACTCCAATAACCTCAAAACAGCTAATTAGCATAAATATGTATAGTTCATATTTTTACGCAACTTGGTATCGGTTACTTAGTGCATATGTACTAAAAAATCGATTCTACACCTTAATATAAGATTGTGAAATTTTTCCAAATACACTGTCGTTATGGCTATATGACAACTCCAATAACCTCAAAACAGCTAATTAGCATAAATATGTATAGTTCATATTTTTACGCAACTTGGTATCGGCTACTTAGTGCATATGTACTAAAAAATCGATTCTACACCTTAATATAAGATTGTGAAATTTTTCCAAATACACTGTCGTTATGGCTATATGACAACTCCAATAACCTCAAAACAGCTAATTAGCATAAATATGTATAGTTCATATTTTTACGCAACTTGGTATCGATTGCTTAGTGCATATGTACTAAAAAATCGATTCTACACCTTAATATAAGATTGTGAAATTTTTCCAAATACACTGTCGTTATGGCTATATGGGAACTCCAATAACCTCAAAACAGCTAATTAGTATAAATATGTATAGTTCATATTTTTACGCAACTTGGTATCGGCTACTTAGTGCATATGTACTAAAAAATGGATTCTACACCTTAATATAAGATTGTGAAATTTTTCCAAATACACTGTCGTTATGGCTATATGACAACTCCAATAACCTCAAAACGGTTAATTAGCATAAATATGTATAGTTCATATTTTTACGCAACTTGGTATCGGTTACTTAGTGCATATGTACTAAAAAATCGATTCTACACCTTAATATAAGATTGTGAAATTTTTCCAAATACACTGTCGTTATGGCTATATGACAACTCCAATAACCTCAAAACGGTTAATTAGCATAAATATGTATAGTTCATATTTTTACGCAACTTGGTATCGATTACTTAGTGCATATGTACTAAAAAATCGATTCTACACCTTAATATAAGATTGTGAAATTTTTCCAAATACACTGTCGTTATGGCTATATGACAACTCCAATAACCTCAAAACGGTTAATTAGCATAAATATGTATAGTTCATATTTTTACGCAACTTGGTATCGATTGCTTAGTGCATATGTACTAAAAAATCGATTCTACACCTAAATATAAGATTGTGAAATTTTTCCAAATACACTGTCGTTATGGCTATATGACAACTCCAATAACCTCAAAACGGTTAATTAGCATAAATATGTATAGTTCATATTTTTGGTATCGATTTCTTAGTGCATATGTACTAAAAAATCGATTCTACACCTAAATATAAGATTGTGAAATTTTTCCAAATACACTGTCGTTATGGCTATATGACAACTCCAATAACCTCAAAACGGTTAATTAGCATAAATATGTATAGTTCATATTTTTACGCAACTTGGTATCGATTGCTTAGTGCATATGGACTAAAAAATCGATTCTACACCTTAATATAAGATTGTGAAATTTTTCCAAATACACTGTCGTTATGGCTATATGACAACTCCAATAACCTCAAAACGGTTAATTAGCATAAATATGTATAGTTCATATTTTTACGCAACTTGGTATCGGCTTCTTAGTGCATATGTACTAAAAAATCGATTCTACACCTTAATATAAGATTGTGAAATTTTTCCAAATACACTGTCGTTATGGCTATATGACATCTCCAATAACCTCAAAACGGTTAATTAGCATAAATATGTATAGTTCATATTTTTACGCAGCTTGGTATAGATTGCTTAGTGCATCTGTACTAAAAAATCGATTCTACACCTTAATATAAGATTGTGAAATTTTTCCAAATACACTGTCGTTATGGCTATATGACAACTCCAATAACCTCAAAACGGTTAATTAGCATAAATATGTATAGTTCATATTTTTACGCAACTTGGTATCGGTTACTTAGTGCATATGTACTAAAAAATCGATTCTACACCTTAATATAAGATTGTGAAATTTTTCCAAATACACTGTCGTTACGGCTATATGACATCTCCAATAACCTCAAAACAGCTAATTAGCATAAATATGTATAGTTCATATTTTTACGCAACTTGGTATCGATTACTTAGTGCATATGTACTAAAAAGCGATTCTACACCTTAATATAAGATTGTGAAATTTTTCCAAGTACACTGTCGTTATGGCTATATGACAACTCCAATAACCTCAAAACGGTTAATTAGCATAAATATGTATAGTTCATATTTTTACGCAACTTGGTATCGATTGCTTGGTGCATATGGACTAAAAAATCGATTCTACACCTTAATATAAGATTGTGAAATTTTTCCAAATACACTGTCGTTATGGCTATATGACAACTCCAATAACCTCAAAACAGCTAATTAGCATAAATATGTATAGTTCATATTTTTACGCAACTTGGTATCGATTGCTTAGTGCATATGTACTAAAAAATCGATTCTACACCTTAATATAAGATTGTGAAATTTTTCCAAATACACTGTCGTTATGGCTATATGACAACTCCAATAACCTCAAAACAGCTAATTAGCATAAATATGTATAGTTCATATTTTTACGCAACTTGGTATCGGCTACTTAGTGCATATGTACTAAAAAATCGATTCTACACCTTAATATAAGATTGTGAAATTTTTCCAAATACACTGTCGTTATGGCTATATGACAACTCCAATAACCTCAAAACGGTTAATTAGCATAAATATGTATAGTTCATATTTTTACGCAACTTGGTATCGATTGCTTAGTGCATGTGTACTAAAAAATCGATTCTACACCTTAATATAAGATTGTGAAATTTTTCCAAATACACTGTCGTTATGGCTATATGACAACTCCAATAACCTCAAAACGGTTAATTAGCATAAATATATATAGTTCATATTTTTACGCAACTTGGTATCGATTGCTTAATGCATCTGTACTAAAAAATCGATTCTACACCTTAATATAAGATTGTGAAATTTTTCCAAATACACTGTCGTTATGGCTATATGACAACTCCAATAACCTCAAAACGGTTAATTAGCATAAATATGTATAGTTCATATTTTTACGCAACTTGGTATCGATTGCTTAGTGCATATGTACTAAAAAATCGATTCTACACCTTAATATAAGATTGTGAAATTTTTCCAAATACACTGTCGTTATGGCTATATGAAAACTCCAATAACCTCAAAACGGTTAATTAGCATAAATATGTATAGTTCATATTTTTACGCAACTTGGTATCGATTGCTTAGTGCATGTGTACTAAAAAATCGATTCTACACCTTAATATAAGATTGTGAAATTTTTCCAAATACACTGTCGTTATGGCTATATGACAACTCCAATAACCTCAAAACGGTTAATTAGCATAAATATGTATAGTTCATATTTTTACGCAACTTGGTATCGATTACTTAGTGCATATGTACTAAAAAATCGATTCTACACCTTAATATAAGATTGTGAAATTTTTCCAAATACACTGTCGTTATGGCTATATGACAACTCCAATAACCTCAAAACGGTTAATTAGCATAAATATGTATAGTTCATATTTTTACGCAACTTGGTATCGATTGCTTAGTGCATATGTACTAAAAAATCGATTCTACACCTTAATATAAGATTGTGAAATTTTTCCAAATACACTATCGTTACGGCTATATGACATCTCCAATAACCTCAAAACGGTTAATTAGCATAAATATGTATAGTTCATATTTTTACGCAACTTGGTATCGGCTTCTTAGTGCATATGTACTAAAAAATCGATTCTACACCTTAATATAAGATTGTGAAATTTTTCCAAATACACTGTCGTTACGGCTATATGACAACTCCAATAACCTCAAAACGGTTAATTAGCATAAATATGTATAGTTCATATTTTTACGCAACTTGGTATCGATTGCTTAATGTATATGTACTAAAAAATGGATTCTACACCTTAATATAAGATTGTGAAATTTTTCCAAATACACTGTCGTTATGGCTATATGACATCTCCAATAACCTCAAAACGGTTAATTAGCATAAATATGTATAGTTCATATTTTTACGCAACTTGGTATCGGCTACTTAGTGCATATGTACTTAAAAAATCGATTCTACACCTTAATATAAGATTGTGAAATTTTTCCAAATACACTGTCGTTATGGCTATATGACATCTCCAATAACCTCAAAACAGCTAATTAGTATAAATATGTATAGTTCATATTTTTACGCAACTTGGTATCGGTTACTTAGTGCATATGTACTAAAAAATCGATTCTACACCTTAATATAAGATTGTGAAATTTTTCCAAATACACTGTCGTTATGGCTATATGACAACTCCAATAACCTCAAAACAGCTAATTAGCATAAATATGTATAGTTCATATTTTTACGCAACTTGGTATCGATTGCTTAGTGCATATGTACTAAAAAATCGATTCTACACCTTAATATAAGATTGTGAAATTTTTCCAAATACACTGTCGTTACGGCTATATGACAACTCCAATAACCTCAAAACGGTTAATTAGCATAAATATGTATAGTTCATATTTTTACGCAACTTGGTATCGATTGCTTAATGTATATGTACTAAAAAATGGATTCTACACCTTAATATAAGATTGTGAAATTTTTCCAAATACACTGTCGTTACGGCTATATGACATCTCCAATAACCTCAAAACGGTTAATTAGCATAAATATGTATAGTTCATATTTTTACGCAACTTGGTATCGGCTACTTAGTGCATATGTACTAAAAAATCGATTCTACACCTTAATATAAGATTGTGAAATTTTTCCAAATACACTGTCGTTATGGCTATATGACATCTCCAATAACCTCAAAACGGTTAATTAGCATAAATATGTATAGTTCATATTTTTACGCAACTTGGTATCGGTTACTTAGTGCATATGTACTAAAAAATCGATTCTACACCTTAATATAAGATTGTGAAATTTTTCCAAATACACTGTCGTTATGGCTATATGACAACTCCAATAACCTCAAAACAGCTAATTAGCATAAATATGTATAGTTCATATTTTTACGCAACTTGGTATCGATTGCTTAATGTATATGTACTAAAAAATCGATTCTACACCTTAATATAAGATTGTGAAATTTTTCCAAATACACTGTCGTTATGGCTATATGACAACTCCAATAACCTCAAAACAGCTAATTAGCATAAATATGTATAGTTCATATTTTTACGCAACTTGGTATCGGTTACTTAGTGCATATGTACTAAAAAATCGATTCTACACCTTAATATAAGATTGTGAAATTTTTCCAAATACACTGTCGTTATGGCTATATGACAACTCCAATAACCTCAAAACAGCTAATTAGCATAAATATGTATAGTTCATATTTTTACGCAACTTGGTATCGATTGCTTAGTGCATATGTACTAAAAAATCGATTCTACACCTTAATATAAGATTGTGAAATTTTTCCAAATACACTGTCGTTATGGCTATATGACAACTCCAATAACCTCAAAACAGCTAATTAGCATAAATATGTATAGTTCATATTTTTACGCAACTTGGTATCGATTACTTAGTGCATATGTACTAAAAAATCGATTCTACACCTTAATATAAGATTGTGAAATTTTTTCAAATACACTGTCGTTATGGCTATATGAAAACTCCAATAACCTCAAAACAGCTAATTAGCATAAATATGTATAGTTCATATTTTTACGCAACTTGGTATCGGTTACTTAGTGCATATGTACTAAAAAATCGATTCTACACCTTAATATAAGATTGTGAAATTTTTCCAAATACACTGTCGTTATGGCTATATGACAACTCCAATAACCTCAAAACAGCTAATTAGCATAAATATGTATAGTTCATATTTTTACGCAACTTGGTATCGGCTACTTAGTGCATATGTACTAAAAAATCGATTCTACACCTTAATATAAGATTGTGAAATTTTTCCAAATACACTGTCGTTATGGCTATATGACAACTCCAATAACCTCAAAACAGCTAATTAGCATAAATATGTATAGTTCATATTTTTACGCAACTTGGTATAGATTGCTTAGTGCATATGTACTAAAAAATCGATTCTACACCTTAATATAAGATTGTGAAATTTTTCCAAATACACTGTCGTTATGGCTATATGACAACTCCAATAACCTCAAAACAGCTAATTAGCATAAATATGTATAGTTCATATTTTTACGCAACTTGGTATCGGCTACTTAGTGCATATGTACTAAAAAATCGATTCTACACCTTAATATAAGATTGTGAAATTTTTCCAAATACACTGTCGTTATGGCTATATGACAACTCCAATAACCTCAAAACGGTTAATTAGCATAAATATGTAAAGTTCATATTTTTACGCAACTTGGTATCGGTTACTTAGTGCATATGTGCTAAAAAATGGACTCTACACCTTAATATAAGATTGTGAAATTTTTCCAAATACACTGTCGTTATGGCTATATGACAACTCCAATAACCTCAAAACGGTTAATTAGCATAAATATGTATAGTTCATATTTTTACGCAACTTGGTATAGATTGCTTAGTGCATATGTACTAAAAAATCGATTCTACACCTTAATATAAGATTGTGAAATTTTTCCAAATACACTGTCGTTATGGCTATATGACAACTCCAATAACCTCAAAACGGTTAATTAGCATATATATGTATAGTTCATATTTTTACGCAACTTGGTATCGATTACTTAGTGCATGTGTACTAAAATATCGATTCTACACCTTAATATAAGATTGTGAAATTTTTCCAAATACACTGTCGTTATGGCTATATGAACACTCCAATAACCTCAAAACGGTTAATTAGCATAAATATGTAAAGTTCATATTTTTACGCAACTTGGTATCGGTTACTTAGTGCATATGTACTAAAAAATGGATTCTACACCTTAATATAAGATTGTGAAATTTTTCCAAATACACTGTCGTTATGGCTATATGACAACTCCAATAACCTCGAAACAGCTTATTAGCATAAATATGTATAGTTCATATTTTTACGCAACTTGGTATCGGCTACTTAGTGCATATGTACTAAAAAATCGATTCTACACCTTAATATAAGATTGTGAAATTTTTCCAAATACACTGTCGTTATGGCTATATGACAACTCCAATAACCTCAAAACGGTTAATTAGCATAAATATGTATAGTTCATATTTTTACGCAACTTGGTATCGATTGCTTAGTGCATATGTACTAAAAAATGGATTCTACACCTTAATATAAGATTGTGAAATTTTTCCAAATACACTGTCGTTACGGCTATATGACAACTCCAATAACCTCAAAACAGCTAATTAGCATAAATATGTATAGTTCATATTTTTACGCAACTTGGTATAGATTGCTTAGTGCATATGTACTAAAAAATCGATTCTACACCTTAATATAAGATTGTGAAATTTTTCCAAATACACTGTCGTTATGGCTATATGACAACTCCAATAACCTCAAAACAGCTAATTAGCATAAATATGTAAAGTTCATATTTTTACGCAACTTGGTATCGGTTACTTAGTGCATATGTACTAAAAAATCGATTCTACACCTTAATATAAGATTGTGAAATTTTTCCAAATACACTGTCGTTATGGCTATATGACAACTCCAATAACCTCAAAACGGTTAATTAGCATAAATATGTATAGTTCATATTTTTACGCAACTTGGTATCGATTGCTTAGTGCATGTGTACTAAAAAATGGATTCTACACCTTAATATAAGATTGTGAAATTTTTCCAAATACACTGTCGTTATGGCTATATGACAACTCCAATAACCTCAAAACAGCTAATTAGCATAAATATGTATAGTTCATATTTTTACGCAACTTGGTATAGATTGCTTAGTGCATATGTACTAAAAAATGGATTCTACACCTTAATATAAGATTGTGAAATTTTTCCAAATACACTGTCGTTATGGCTATATGACAACTCTAATAACCTCAAAACAGCTAATTAGCATAAATATGTATAGTTCATATTTTTACGCAACTTGGTATCGGCTACTTAGTGCATATGTACTTAAAAAATCGATTCTACACCTTAATATAAGATTGTGAAATTTTTCCAAATACACTGTCGTTATGGCTATATGACAACTTCAATAACCTCAAAACGGTTAATTAGCATAAATATGTATAGTTCATATTTTTACGCAACTTGGTATAAATTGCTTGGTGCATATGTACTAAAAAATCGATTCTACACCTTAATATAAGATTGTCAAATATTTCCAAATACACTGTCGTTATGGTTATGAGGCAACTCCAATAACCTCGAAACGGTTAATTAGCATAAATATGTATAGTTCATATTTTCACGCAACTTGGTATCGATTGCTTAGTGCATGTGTACTAAAAAATGGATTCTACACCTTAATATAAGATTGTGAAATTTTTCCAAATACACTGTCGTTATGGCTATATGACAACTCCAATAACCTCAAAACAGCTAATTAGCATAAATATGTATAGTTCATATTTTTACGCAACTTGGTATAGATTGCTTGGTGCATATGTACTAAAAAATCGATTCTACACCTTAATATAAGATTGTCAAATATTTCCAAATACACTGTCGTTATGGTTATGTGGCAACTTCAATAACCTCGAAACGGTTAATTAGCATAAATATGTATAGTTCATATTTTCACGCAACTTGGTATCGATTGCTTAGTGCATGTGTACTAAAAAATGGATTCTACACCTTAATATAAGATTGTGAAATTTTTCCAAATACACTATCGTTACGGCTATATGACAACTCCAATAACCTCAAAACAGCTAATTAGCATAAATATGTATAGTTCATATTTTTACGCAACTTGGTATAGATTGCTTGGTGCATATGTACTAAAAAATAGATTCTACACCTTAATATAAGATTGTGAAATATTTCCAAATACACTGTCGTTATGGCTATATGACAACTCTAATAACCTCAAAACAGCTAATTAGCATAAATATGTATAGTTCATATTTTTACGCAACTTGGTATCGGCTACTTAGTGCATATGTACTTAAAAAATCGATTCTACACCTTAATATAAGATTGTGAAATTTTTCCAAATACACTGTCGTTATGGCTATATGACAACTCCAATAACCTCAAAACGGTTAATTAGCATAAATATGTATAGTTCGTATTTTTACGCAACTTGGTATAGATTGCTTGGTGCATATGTACTAAAAAATCGATTCTACACCTTAATATAAGATAGTCAAATATTTCCAAATACACTGTCGTTATGGTTATATGACAACTCCAATAAACTCAAAACGGTTAATTAGCATAAATATGTATAGTTCGTATTTTTACGCAACTTGGTATCGAGTGCTTAATGTATATGTACTAAAAAACGGATTCTACACCTTCATATAAGATTGTGAAATTTTTCCAAATACACTGTCGTTATGGCTATATGACAACTCCAATAACCTCAAAACGGTTAATTAGCATAAATATGTATAGTTCATATTTTTACGCAACTTGGTATAGATTGCTTAGTACATATGTTCTAAAAAATCAATTCTACACCTTAATATAAGATTGTGAAATTTTTCCAAATATACTGTCGTTATGGCTATATGACAACTCCAATAACCTCAAAAGGGTTAATTAGCATAAATATGTATAGTTCATATTTTAACGCAACTTGGTATTGGCTACTTAGTGCATATGTACTACAAAATCGATTCTACACCTTAATATAAGATTGTGAAATTTTTCCAAACGCACTGTCGTTATGGCTATATGACAACTCCAATAACCTCAATACAGCTTATTAGCATAAATATGTAAAGTTCATATTTTTACGCAACTTGGTATCGAGTGCTTAATGTATATGTACTAAAAGATCGATCCTACACCTAAATATAAGATTGTGATTTTTCCAAATGCACGGTTGTTGTGGCTATATGACAACTCCAATAACCTCAAAACGGTCAATTAGCATAAATATGTATAGTTCTGTACAAATGAGCATCTCCCCCGGGCATTTACACACCCACCACACGATCACACAGTTCAACTCAACTTCACAACATTGACACGCACCTTTATCATATCCACGTCACAAACCAACAAAGCTTACTTTCCACACTACACACCAGCTGATTCCACACACAAAAAAGGGGACCAAAAGGACAACCGCATCTCACTTCGTTTGCAACTTCAACCGCATCTTACTTCGTTTTGCAACTTTAACCGCGACTACCACGCGTGGGCGAACCTTCTAGAACGAGCGTTTTCTCTAAAACCAACAGTTTTTCGGCGGTTTAAATATCCAGTTTTCTATAAAATCAACAGTTTTTCGGCGTTTTAAATATCCAGTTTTCTGTAAAACCAACAGTGCTTCGGCGTTTTAAATATCCAGTTTTCTCTACAACCAACAGTTTTTCGGCGGTTTAAATATCCAGTTTTCTCAAAAACCAACAGTTTTTCGGCGGTTTAAATATCCAGTTATCTCTAAAACCAACAGTGCTTCGGCGTTTTAAATATCCAGTTTTCTCTACAACCAACAGTTTTTCGGCGGTTTAAATATCCCGTTTTCACAAAAACCAACAGTTTTTCGGCGGTTTAAATATCCAGTTTTCTGTAAAACCAACAGTGCTTCGGCGTTTTAAATATCCAGTTTTCTCTACAACCAACAGTTTTTCGGCGGTTTAAATATCCAGTTTTCTGTAAAACCAACAGTGCTTCGGCGTTTTAAATATCCAGTTTTCTCTACAATCAACAGTTTTTCGGCGGTTTAAATATCCAGTTATCTCTAAAACCAACAGTGCTTCGGCGTTTTAAATATCCAGTTTTCTCTACAACCAACAGTTTTTCAGCGGTTTAAATATCCCGTTTTCACAAAAACCAACAGTTTTTCGGCGGTTTAAATATCCAGTTTTCTGTAAAACCAACAGTTTTCGGCGTTTTAAATATCCAGTTTTCTCTACAACCAACAGTTTTTCGGCGGTTTAAATATCCAGTTTTCTGTAAAACCAACAGTGCTTCGGCGTTTTAAATATCCAGTTTTCTCTACAATCAACAGTTTTTGGCGGTTTAAATATCCAGTTATCTCTAAAACCAACAGGGCTTCGGCGTTTTAAATATCCAGTTTTCTCTACAATCAACAGTTTTTCGGCGGTTTAAATATCCAGTTTTTTCTACAATCAACAGTTTTCGGCGTTTTAAGTATCCAGTTCTTTTTCTACAACCAACAGTTTTCGGTTTTTCAATCGGCAGTTAATAGTGTCGGAGTTCGAGACACTTGTTCTTGCTCATCACCTATCATAAGGGCACATCAAAAGCGGTGAGTTAGTGAAATTTACATGGTCCTTCGAGGCAAAAGGAACGGCACATTGGTGAAACGTTAAAAAAAAGAAAAAACAAAAAAAAAAAAAAAAAAAAAACGGTTTCCATATGAAAACAGTGCAGTGACACCGAGAAAAATATATAAGAACGAAGTGGCACGAAATCTACATATATACATGCATACATTCTTATATATAACATACAAAAAAGTGTGGTGAAAGAAAAAAAAAAAAAATATTTATTTAAACCTGAAACCGGAAAGCAGTGCATTGGAATAATATCATAATGTACAAAATTGTGATTACTCTAAATTAACAAATAACGCATTAATCAAAAGTGGGTGCAAACTAATAAAATAAATTAATAAAATACGGGCGCGAACTTTTAACAAAAAATATACAAATCCAAAATACAAATAAAACAAAAGTGAAGAAAAAAAAACGCCACAGGAGGATAGTGCAAAGCTAATAAATAAATAAAACATACTAAAAACAAATAAAAGAACAGAAAACGTTAACGCCGGCTGCACCGAAGCTAATCGTCACAGGGTCTCCGACGCTTCCTTCTAGATGTCACAAGCTGCTTGGTAGAAAACATACACAAGAAAGCGGAACGCCGGCGTAGGAAGGAAATCCCACCAGATAAGCAAGAAAGGATACACACCACCTTTCACCAGATTACTAAACCCAAAGTCCTTGAGGAAAAGCAGAGTGAGTGCATCAATTCCTTTTTGATTTCATTTATTATATGTATATATGTATGTAGAGGGGCACAAGCGGTCAATATAAAAGAACAGAAAGAAATTAAACCCGTTTTATAAGAACGGGTTGTAAAAATTCTAAATCAGCGGCAAATTTAAGTACCGGTAGAATCCAATACGGTACGTAATATATATGTATATATGTATCCACAGTTTATATATATATATATATATATATTTAAATATATTTAACTAAACAATAGTTATTCCTTGCTTTTTAGACTTACCTTCGTGTATACAATACACACAATTCCCACAGAAAAAAAATTCAATATTTTCAAATTATTCTGGCAATACCGCTCCAGCTCATTAACTGTGAGAGGGACACTTGCCAATTATACGAACAATACCTCTTCAGCTTATTAAGCTGTGAGAGGAATTGCTTCCAAAAAGTAAGCAAAAATCGCAAGAGTAATACAGCATAAAAGGGAATAAGTGCAAACATACATATATACATATCCTCAAGCGGATTATATACATTATATAACTAAAATTGGTACATATACATATGTACCATATATACATATACATACATATATATTCTACATTAGCGCTTTTGCGCATATCTCTGAACGCGAGTACACAATCGCGAAATATTTCGATATTGCCTTATATTCTCACATGCGTATACCTATAAAAATAGGATACAATTAATCAAGAGATATTCGGAAAATATATTTGGGTGCGGAAAATTAAAGAATATTGGGTCAGAAATTAAATATTGCAAACTAATTACTTACCTTTGTACATACATACACACATACATTGAAAGTCCAATTTTGGCGATTTCTAGCATTTATCTTGTTCCTTGTCACACAAGAACAAGCATAATTGCACATATTTTATTTAACGCATACTATATGCACATAAAATCCACAAGTATGTACAAAGGATATTGACCTTGTTTTAGTGCGCGCTGCAACAAGGGTATACAAATAAATCCGTAATAAACATTTTTCCGAAAAAGAAAAAGAAGTGAATACGAATAAAAAAAAAAAAAAGCGATAAACGCATTTTTTTAAAAAAATCTTTTACTAAACTAACAGTTCTTATTTAATATTTTTAAAAAAAAAAAAAAAAAAAAAAAAAAAGAGCTTTCGGTCACGTATATTTTACTTACAAATTTGTTCGGCAATATTAACTCTTATTTATTGAAAAGAGTTTTCGGTACCATATATCTCTATTATTATAAAATATCTATCTCTATTAAATAAAATATATATATACATATACATATATATTTTATTAATTAAAATTTTCTGAATGAGCACTGACTCAAAAGAATCTAAGGCAGAATTCTTAAGAATTCCGACAATGACTAATGACGATAAAAGCCCATGTACGCCTGCTGAAGCTACACGCTCAAAGCAAGGTGCTACAAAGCAAAAAAGGGGGAAAGACATTTCGTATATTAAATTCATTTCCGAGAGTGACAGCTTAGTTAAATACTGCACTCGATTTGCATCTTCTCCGTTTCAGGACAACTCTGAATCGGTGCTAGAAATTAAAAATAAATCTATTGACAATTTTTGGACACGCCTCCAAGCGGCATACGACGCAGTAGTAGAAACTGATGATTCAGATCTACCTGAAAATTTCAAAACTTCGGCTTACGCCAAATACGAAAATTGCTTAGACCGCTATGAAGACACAAAAGCAATGATATCAGATCAATTAAAGCTTATGAAGGCAATTGCACCTACTCCCCACAGTAGAGTAGAGTTACCACAATTACAAGCCCAAGAGGCAAGTTCAGGCATACATCTCAAAGTGCCAGCGTGTGATACGGAAATATTTCATGGAGGTTATGAACAATGGCCGTCCTTCCGGGACATGTTTACAGCCGTGTACATAAACCATCCAAAATTATCACAAGCGCAAAAATTGTATCACCTCCGATACAAAACTAAAGGTCAAGCAGGCGTAATAGTCAAGCAGTTCGCATTGAATGACGATAATTTTAATTTAGCTTGGGAAGCTTTAAGACAAAGATACGAAAATGAGAGAATATTAGTTGACAAGCAAATAACGATACTTATGAACTTGCCAAAAATTCAAAGAGAAACCAGTGAAGAATTCATGAAACTAGAATCCACTGTTTCAAATTGTTTGTCGGTTCTATCGACACAAAATATTCCCACTCACAATTGGGATCCTATTCTGGTAAACATATGTACCGCCGCATTACCAGAAAAATCATTACTTTTGTGGGAGCAATCGCTCTCATCAAGAAGAAAATGCCCAACGTGGCAGCAAATGAAAGATTTCTTAACTACCCAATACGAAATTGCGGAAAGGGTAGACAAAAAAGTAGTCAGAACTAAAAACGTTCAACAAGACTTAAATCGAAGCTTCAATAGACCCCAAGCCGGAAGCAACAATAATTTAAACAGAAGCTTTTTCAAAACACAGTCGTTCACATCTGAACAAAATAAATTCACGTCATGCGAACTATGTTCTGGAGGGCATAAGTTAAAAGCTTGCGAGAAATTTAAAAAAATGAATGTCACTGAAAGGAACAACTTTGTCAGGTCAAAAAGACTCTGTACAAACTGCTTGTCCCACTCACACAATCTTAATACTTGCGAAAGCAAATTTAATTGCGTATATTGCCACAAAAGGTATCATTCTATGCTACATCTTAATAACTTTCCCAACACATCTCATAGCAGCGCTTTTTCAAAAAAAGCCACGGGTTTAGTTGCCACAGCAACTCCCGAAACAAAACCTCAAGAAAATTGCCAAGAGACACCATGTTGTTCAAAGGCAATAAAAACTCAAACGCTACACAGCGAAAATCATAGTAGAGTACTACTACCTACAGCAGTTGTCTCCATCGAACATCGAGGAGAACTGTTCAAACTAAGAGCCCTAATAGACCAAGGATCGCAACGATCATTCATAGCGTCTAGGGCACAAAATAGGCTAAAACTGCCAACAAAACATGCCAACTATGAAATTACGGGAATGGGCGGACGAGTAGTACAAAACTCACATAAAATCTGCCCCATTATCCTAATTTCCCCCCAAGCGGATAAGCGCATTCAAGCAAATGCTATTGTCTTACCGCAACTGACAAACATGCTTCCAAGTTATCAAATAAATAGCAAGCAGTGGGATAAGATTTCACATCTCACTCTAGCAGATCCCAACTGCAACACCCCCGCTCAAATAGACCTTCTATTAGGCAGCGATCTCATATCGCAAATTATACTAGAAGGTGTTGAAAAAATTTCGAAAACACTACTGGCGCAAAATACCATTTTCGGATGGGTCCTAAGTGGACTAGTTGCGGAACCAGTCACAGCCATGACAACTCAAGTTGAGGAAATCTCCAACGAGTACCTCAATACACAATTGAGAAAGTTTTGGGAGGTAGAAGAACTCCCCCCCGTTCCAATTTCAACACCAGAAGATCAGTATTGTGAAGACTTTTACAAAGCCACAACTACTCGATCAGCTAATGGTCGGTATGTCGTACGACTACCAATGAAACAACAATTTCCAGACACACTCGCCTTGGGTCACTCTCGCACCTCTGCAATACAGCAGTTTCTAAGTATGGAGAAAAACCTACTTAAAAAAGGTGAGCTTAAACAAGTTTATGATGATGTCGTGGAAGAATACCTTCATTTAGATCACATGGAGGAAATAAGCCCATGTGAAAAAATCATAAAAGGCAAATATTACTCTTTCTACTTGCCACATCATGCAGTAGTAAAGCCTGAGAAGAAAACAACAAAAGTTCGAGTTGTATTCAATGCATCACGATCCACGAGCTCAGGTAATTCCCTAAATGATATTCTATTTACGGGACCCACACTCCAACCAGATTTAATGCTCCTCATATTGAACTGGCGTATATACAAATACGTATTCAATGGAGATGTCGAAAAGATGTATCGACAAATACTGGTTCATAAAGATGATCAAGATTTTCAGCGAATTATTTTCCGAAAATCTGCCAATAGTCCACTACGCGACTTTAAATTGAAAACAGTTACTTTTGGCGTAAACTGTGCCCCATATCTAGCCATTCGTACACTACACGAACTGGCAGAAGACACAAAGCCAGAATTTCCACTGGCAACACATGTCTTAAAAACGCAAACGTATGTAGACGATATCCTGTCTGGAAGCCACAGTCTTTCACAAGCATATGAGACCTTATCACAGGTAATAAATGCCCTCAATACCGCAGGGTTTCCTTTAAAAAAGATTACTGCCAATCACCCAAATATTTTAAAAAATATTCCTAAAGACCATTTGTTGGATACTAATTTCCTTATATTTGAAAAGGATAGTACAACAAAAACACTAGGCATCCAATGGAATGCGATATCGGACCAGTTTTCATACACGACTGAGTCCATATCCGCATTATCCGCCAGTACCAAACGCCAAATTCTCTCCTCGGTGGCAAAACTTTTTGACCCCGCAGGATGGCTTTCGCCAATTATGATACAAGCGAAAATCTTGATCCAAGAATTATGGCTAGACGGAACCGACTGGGACGAACAAGTGAAACCTATTCGGTTAGAAAAATGGTCCCAGTTCGCTAATAACTTGAACGACATCTCGAAGATACAAATTCCACGGTGGGTAAACTATTCCCCCGAATACAAAGTGGAACTACACGGCTTTTGCGACGCCTCTGAAAAGGCATATTGTGCCACTATATATGTGCGTACACAAACCGATGTCGCAACTACAATCCACTTATTAGCGGCAAAGGCAAAAGTTGCGCCTCTAAAAACCCTAAGTCTCCCACGACTTGAACTCTGTGGCGCTTTGCTACTAGCAAAGCTAGCTTCAATGGTGCAGACCCACTTAAAAATGGCGAAATACAGATTATATTTATGGTCCGATTCCGAGATAGTTCTAGCCTGGTTAGAAAAACCACCACATGCGTGGAAAACTTATATTTCTAACCGAACATCTGAAATACTTGACCTAGTAGGATCAGCCACTTGGCGTCACGTAGCCAGTGCTGACAATCCTGCTGATCTAGGTACAAGAGGATGCAAGCCTCTGCATCTTGCCACCTCCACCCTCTGGTGGAATGGCCCCCGATGGTTAACAGAATCTCCCGATTCTTGGCCACAATCGCCCATGCGCAACATACTTGCCCCAGAAAGTCGTAAAATCGACACTTATCATGCAACACTGGATGACACTGACATCCTTGAACGATTTTCATCGTTCCCCCGAGCCCTCCGGGTAGTTGCCTATATGCTCAAGTTTTTAGAGCGGCTTAAACTTAAAGTTAAAGGAGCAACTGATCTCCATTGCGATAAATTGACGCACCAAGACTTACAAAAAGCAAAGGCCGCTCTTATCGCATCAACCCAAACGCGCTACTTCAGCCGCGATATAGAATTACTAAGAGAGTCGAAGCCTATCGATAAAAAGAGCTCACTCTTAGTCCTAAACCCATTTCTAGATACGAAGGGTTTACTTCGTGCGAATGGTCGGCTTGCTAATTCAAGCCTAACGTACAATGAACGCCACCCTATAATCATACCAGAGAGGTGTCCATTTGCCACTTTATTTATTAGATATATCCACATACTAATGCTCCATGCCGAACATCGCCTCATGCAACATATGGTCCGCCAAGAGCTGTACATACCCCGACTGAAGCCCCAAATAAAGAAATGCATTTTTATGTGCAAAATCTGCACTATGCATAAGCAGAAAATGCGATCGCAGATTATGGCAGCACTTCCACCTGAACGCTGCAATTTTGCTCTGCCTTTCACCACTACAGGTGTAGATTTTGCTGGGCCTTTTATGATAAAGGCATCCATGCTAAGGTCTCCTACCCTCATGAAAGGCTATGTGGCTGTTTTTGTCTGTTTCACGACAAAAGCAGTACACCTTGAGCTATGTACGAATCTGACGACGGAGGCTTTTCTTGCGGCTTTTGCTCGTTTCGTCGGACGACGAGGCTTTCCATCAAAAATCATGAGCGACAATGGTAAAACATTTATCGGAGCTCAAAGAGCTACCGAAAACCAGTTTGTGGACTTCACAAAACAAGTCTCACCGGAAATTGTCCAAAAATACGCTCCTCAAGGTATCAATTGGCAGTTTATCCCCCCAAGCGCCCCTCACATGGGTGGCTTATGGGAGTCAGCCGTAAAAAGTTTCAAATCTCATTTCAAGAAGCTAGCTGGCAACTATAAATTCAATTATGAAGAGTTCACGACACTCTTAACTAGAATTGAAGCCGTTCTTAACTCACGGCCTCTCGCTGCACTCTCGCAAGATCCCTCAGATTTTACTGCCCTCACGCCAGGGCATTTTCTTAAAGGAGCGCCCATTCTGGACACACCTGAGCCAGGCGTGGAGTCGCTTTCCTTATTAAACCGTTGGGAAAGAATTAAGATTCTCCATCACGACTTCAGTCGCCGATGGAAAGATGATTATTTAAAGGACCTCCACAGAAGGTACCGATGGAAAATCACAGAACATGCGCCTAAGCTTGGAGATTGTGTCTTAATCAATGACGATTGTCTCCCCCCTACCGAATGGCGGCTTGGCCGCATAGAGAAGCTCTACTACGGCTCCGACGGTCATATTCGCGTAGTCGATCTCCGTACACAATCGGGAACGCTAACTAGACCGCTCGTTAAATTATGCTTTTTGCCAACCGCAGATAAAATCGAAACGTAACCGCAATCAATAAACAAAGAGATAAATAAAAGAAAAATTTATGTATATGTATGTATAATAGTAAACGCACCCATTATAAATAAATAGCCACCAAAACCCAAACCAAAGGGAAAGTCTATCCACACGACGACTCACTCCTGCCACATTACGTGCCACCACCGGCCATATGATTATATACACATATATATATGATAATTAAAAAAAAACCTATTTCTTAACAGGTCAATATGGAAGACGAGATGCCCACTACTCCAACGCCCTCCGTACGTTCGGCCGTGAATGTTCCGCGCCCTAAAGCTACCCCTGTAGCAGCGCCGCGAACAACCATCAATACCGCAGCCCACCGAGAAGTTCCGACAGCTCCGCGTAGTGACCCGCAAGCACGGGCTCCGGAACCAGCACCACTTCAATGCGCGCTATGCCGCCGCCGACACCGATTGCCACATTGTGGCATATTCAAGGGGATGACGCCTCAGCAACGCCAGCAGGTCGCCCAGGCCCACGGGCATTGCTTAAATTGTCTGGCGCCTACCCACCGAACTCGCGAATGTACCACAGGGTATCAGTGCCAGGTGTGTATGGGTCACCATCACACAATGTTCCACCGCAATGCCGGACCCGACGTTGAGCGTCGTCATCCCCTTCGCGGCCGTACTGCCAGCCGCCGACTCCCGCGACCGCAACCGCGAAGGCACGCCTTCCCTGCGGAGGAGTACCGCGCCAGGCGCCAGCACCACCAGGCCACCCAGCATCGGAGGCGCCATCCTAGGCCGCAAGCGCGTCGGAGGACAGGCCTCAGCAACGTTGTTGCAACACTGCAACAACTTCAGAGGCTACTAGGCTGAATACTCGCCTAGGGGGGCCAGGATGTACAAATGAGCATCTCCTCGGGACATTTACACACCCACCACACGATCACACAGTTCAACTCAACTTCACAACATTGACACGCACCTTCATCATATCCACGTCACAAACCAACAAAGCTTACTTTCCACACTACATACCAGCTGATTCCACACACAAAAAAGGGGACCAAAAGGACAACCGCATCTCACTTCGTTTGCAACTTCAACCGCATCTTACTTCGTTTTGCAACTTTAACCGCGACTACCACGCGTGGGCGAACCTTCTAGAACGAGCGTTTTCTCTAAAACCAACAGTTTTTCGGCGGTTTAAATATCCAGTTTTCTATAAAATCAACAGTTTTTCGGCGGTTTAAATATCCCGTTTTCACAAAAACCAACAGTGCTTCGGCGTTTTAAATATCCAGTTTTCTCTACAACCAACAGTTTTTCGGCGGTTTAAATATCCAGTTTTCTGTAAAACCAACAGTGCTTCGGCGTTTTAAATATCCAGTTTTCTCTACAATCAACAGTTTTTCGGCGGTTTAAATATCCAGTTATCTCTAAAACCAACAGGGCTTCGGCGTTTTAAATATCCAGTTTTCTCTACAATCAACAGTTTTTCGGCGGTTTAAATATCCAGTTTTTTCTACAATCAACAGTTTTCGGCGTTTTAAGTATCCAGTTCTTTTTCTACAACCAACAGTTTTCGGTTTTTCAATCGGCAGTTAATAGTGTCGGAGTTCGAGACACTTGTTCTTGCTCATCACCTATCATAAGGGCACATCAAAAGCGGTGAGTTAGTGAAATTTACAAGCATAAATATGAATAGTTCATATTTTTACGCAACTTGGTATAGATTGCTTGGTGCATTTGTACTAAAAAATCGATTCTACACCTTAATATAAGATTGTGAAATTTTGCCAAATACACTGTCGTTATGGCTATATGACAACTCCAATAACTTCAAAAAGGCTAATTAGCATAAATATGTATAGTTCATATTTTTACGCAACTTGGTATAGATTGCTTGGTGCATATGTACTAAAAAATCGATTCTACACCTTAATATAAGATTGTGAAATTTTTCCAAACGCACTCTCGTTATGGCTATATGACATCTCCAATAACCTCAAAATGGTTAATTAGCATAAATATGTATAGTTCATATTTTTACGCAACTTGGTATAGATTGCTTAGTGCATATGTATTAAAAAATCGATTCCACACCTTAATATAAGATTGTGAAATTTTTCCAAATTTAGTGTCATTATGGCTATATGACATCTCCAATAACCTCAAAACGGTTAATTAGCATAAATATGTATAGTTAATATTTTTACGCAACTTGGTATGGGCTACTTAGTGCATCTGTACTAAAAGATCGATTCTACACCTTAATATAAGATTGTGAAATTTTTCCAAATGCACTGTCGTTATGGCTATATGACATCTCCAATAACCTCAAAACGGTTAATTAGCATAAATATATATAGTTCAAATTTTTACGCATCTTGGTATAGATTGCTTAGTGCATCTGTACTAAAAGATCGATTCTACGCCTTAATATAAG
>NW_026038297.1:0-32665 GCF_023373825.1 Bactrocera dorsalis
CTTATATTATGCTAAAATGTACATATGCGAATATAATACGCTTCATATGTAATTGTCGTCCATATGAATACTCCAGTAGGTGAATGATAAGATCAAGTTTAGACAACAAAGCCAGGAAATAATTTCATAGCCCACACATAGTATATATGTATATACATATTCAAACGTTTCCCTCCAAAAATACGCATTTGCTTTAATTAATTGTTCCATTTGACTCATCTGCCTTATCTGTGTTACGGTTTATCAAAGTGAGTCGACATTATAACAGTAAAACGTAATACACATAATAAGTATGTATGTATGTATACAAATGCACACACATTTGTGGAGATATAGCGATATCAGTATGTTTGTTGCACATCTGAGGTGAAATATAATGTATTTGACATTACATTGTCGAATGATTAGATTAAGAGCACCCACCAACGGTTATGGTTTTATGTATTGAACCAAATGTTTAAGTTTTACACTCGCTGCGGAAAGTTTAGGTAAAAATATAGATATTTATTTAATTAAATATTATTGTAAGCAAATAGAGAGATAGAGGGAATTTCGCCCTCAGAGCTACAAACCACACCAACTAAATAAGATGAAATTCACACTTTCAAACCAACAATTTCAGAAAGTGGGGATCCATTACTGAGCATTTTGTTTGGTGAGTCAATTCAATAAAATTTTAGGATCCAATATGGATATTCATCAAATAAATAGGACAGTCGGTAGCGTCACCTTAATATATTATCAGCTGATACTTGTCAGCAAAAATCAAGAGATTTATATTAAGTTATATTGATGCTAGGCAATTGGACTACCAAGTCCTTCAGTAAAGCTTATTAGAAAGCCATCACACCCGATCTTTTACAAAAGGCCCACGTTGGATTCCTACAACAAAAAATGTTGGTTTCGATGTATGAAATAATTCCATATTACTCTTTGAGTACAGCAAATTAAGAGGCACCGCTTAGTTAGGAACATTTTAACCGCACAAAAAATATACAGGTACATGAGTACCCGTTCTTATCAAACCAAATTTCCAGTACATTTCGTATTTCACTGCCACAGCTTTTCAAACACTTTTAATTAGGAATACAGCCTCAGTGTAAAATCTTATCAATTAAATGATAAAAGCTGCGAAAAGATTAATCTTCAAGCAAATCCTTGCACAAACACGGCGCACATTTGCCAAATGTTTGAGCTTCACATATATACCACCACACGCATAAACATATGTATATATGAATGTCTGAATGTATGTGCAGCTAAGCAACTGTTCCGCTCTCAAACGGCAGCCGACTTGTCTGCCACACAGCAAACAAAGAAATTATATATACCAAAATAAAATCCAAAAAATCAATCAGCCGAAATTCTAAGCACATCTATGCTATGCGTTACACATATATAGTACACATATATGTATTATATAAGAAGGTATGTAAATATTGTGGCAGCAAGAATGTGAAGACAACACTGCCTGAATTTCCCGAAATATTTGCGGCATTTATGCGCCGCGCTGCCAGTTGGATCGCTCGAAGGCGGCGTAAGTGCCGCAGTCACATAGTCAACGCACACAGTCCCATGACCACGACCACATCCGCAGCCGTTGGCAGAGTCAGAGCCCCAGGCAGCGCAAAGCTTTTGGACCCGCGTGCGTAGAGCGAATGCATTGTCGTTGTGGGAGTTGTGCCTCACACGGCAAATGTGTGCCAAATCTGTGCAGGCGAAAATTCCATTCAAGAGATCGAGAAATGCGCATGTGTGTGTATGTTTATTTTTCTTACTTTGAATTTGGGCGTATGTGTGTATGTAGCACATACTTAGAATTTCGAAGATGTGCACAAATCTAAATATAGTTGCACAGGGTTGACTAACCTTTTGTGTGTAAATTCTATGCGCTCACTAACGCATACATACATGTGTGCATAGGTTTGTGTAGTTCTTTACAATTTGAAGTTGAGAAATAAGCAATCGATTGGTTTGTATTTTTGCTTTTGCAAGTTTGTATCTAACAGCATTTGCTTTGTGGGGGAGTTCGAGGCTATGTTTTCATTCTTGAAATGTGAAAGTCAGCACATTTCTTTCATTGACTATCTTTACTCACTGAAGACTATGGGAGAAAGTGAATGGCGAAGAACTCGGAAGTTGAACAACGAGATGAAATTGTGTGAGTCCTCCTGTGAATAAGCTCATAGCTGCAGATAGCGCCCTAAATATATTGATTCGAGTGGATATATTTCGGACAGTGGTTAGACCACAGACGGAATATATTTTATTTCAGTGGGATACTGTTACTATAACCGTATTTGGTACTATTAAGGGCTCACATGAGTTATCTCGAACAAAAATTTTTTTTCGTATAAAAAAGGGCCACATCTGAGCCGTTGGGCGGCTGCGGAAGCGTTGGGATGCCGGCTTTGGTTAGGTATGTGTTCAGAAGAAAGGCGGTGTGAGCCGGGGCGTTGTCGTGGTGCAACTTAAAATCGGCTGGCCCTTCGTTTAAGTCTCTTGAGGACTTCCACGTAGAACTTGGCGTTGACGGTTTGTCTAGGAGGAATAAATTCAAGATGAACGATGCCTTTGATGTCCTAAAAGACAAAGAGCATCGTTTTCACTTTGAAAAATGCTGATTCATCAGTGACCTTTTCCCGGCCCTCCAAAAAGGTCTGGTGCCACCGAAACACACAACTTCTTGCTAAAGCAACATCTGGGTAAGCCTGCTTGATCATATTCAACGTCTCTGTCGCAGATTTAACAAGTTTCACACAGAATTTAATCGCAAAACTCTCCGCCATTTTAGGCTGGCACCATTCTCAGAAACACGTCGCACGAAAATGTTTGTGCTGGCTCTCCAGACGGAGACAATTGACCAGCCGCTTGTTCGTTAGCTAGGAATGTTTCCATGTCAAACTGATAAACCCATGTCTTCTGGCAGTTATACTGCTCTCCATGTATATGTGATCGGATTGCAGGAGCAAACATATTCAAAGAGACTTTTTAACCGTATCCTTTTTGAAAAAAATTCAGCGTTATCGAACACACCCAAATATCCACCAAAATCATTCGAACGGACTCACGAGATTGCCTTAGGTTCTCTTTTCATCCATCTAACACTTGCCTGACGATTTTCAAGCACCAGAATCTCTACTTTTTTAATATTTTCATCAGAGGTATCAGAAAAATATGTTTTCAAGGATCTCTCGATCATCTTTGAAGGCTTTGTACCACTCGTAGGCTTGTGTTTTTGATAAAAGTGGATCACAGTAGGCCTTTTCCAACATTCGTACCGGTACCGCACAATGTATATGTATATAACCATGTAGTCGAAACGCGTAGATACCAGTTTCAAACCATGTTGCCTTGTAAAAAACTCGCGATTGCAATAAATATTTTACATAAAACGCCATTTAATCAAAACACAAATATATCCTTTGCCGTCTTTGTTACAAAATAGTCATATATATTTAAATATATTAACCAAAAGTAGTCACAATTATAGCATTACGAGGGTACGGCTGAGGCATCAACAGCAGTTGCTAGCCTACAGCCACCATTCTCCCCCGCAAGCCTTTTACAGACACAGAAAATTAATTATAAGTATTGTAACCTATTAAAAATTTAAGATTCTTGACACGGTCGCAACCATATTGGGTTTAATTGCCGCTGCGCTTCCACATTTTATTCATCGCTTGCATTACTCATATCACTCTTGCCTCCATCCCTTCATCAACATATTCACGAAAAGCTTTTGCATTCTTTGTCTAATATTATTAATATTATTTGTTTTCATTTTCTCTCTTTTATCTTTATCAACACTCTTCGCAATAATAACGACGAATATAAAAAAATTATTAAACAATGGAAATGCAAATCAAACCACAACAACACCAACGAAAACAATAATCATATTCATATGGATGTTTGGTGAAAATTTATGCCGCCGCCAACGCCGCACACATTTGGCGACGCCCCCGCACACAACTCCCGCTGACACACCAATACACCGTTGATATTCGTGGATTCTCCGCTTTGCGTGCTTCGCAAATTTCCATTGACTCTTCGCGTATACCGAACCGTTTGCTCGTTTTTGTTATCAATGCGTCGGTTGTTGTCGCTCGGTACGGATGTGTTTTCGCGGCGTCGTCGTTCGGTCATTGTTCGCCTACTGTCACCGAAACAAAACAACTTCGACGAACGTTATGCCGGCTTCCGTACGTCTGGTATTGACGTTTTCACAAGCAGTACAACAGCGCAGACAAGTAGACGCAATCCAGTAGAGGGACGCGGCACACGACACACGCACGAGTTTGTCCCATAGCGGTAACGACAACAACAGCAACAGCGACTGCAGTAAGAATATCCGCCGAGCTAACACAGGCAGAAGAGCCAACGACGACGACGACGACGAATCAGCAGCGAGCAAAGAACTGAAATCATGGCAAATCCGCGCAAATTTAGTGAGAAAATCGCATTACAGAAGCAGCGCCAGCAAGAGGGCACCGCTGAGTTCGAGCGTATTATGAAAGAGGTTTACGCAACTAAAATGGATGAAACTCAAGCGAATCAGAAGATATTGGAATGCTGTTTGGTAAATACTGACATCGGCAGCAATCACGCCACAAATGCCAGTTTGGTAAGTGGCGCTGGTATAGGAGGGGGCGGTAGTGGCGGCGGAGGTGGAGGAGGCGTTGTGGTTAATACTGCGGATGGCGGTGGTGTCGGCAATAGCGGCGGCGCATCAAATACCACCAACAGTGGCAGTGGTGGAGCCTCTCCGGACGGCACACATAATAGCAATTCGCGTGAGTCACGTGGTCGTAGCGTCGGCGTCGGACCGATGCGACGTCCCTCGGAGCGCAAACAAGATCGTTCGCCATATGGCAGCAGCGCTGCCGTCGCAACCGGCATGAATGCGGGCATGAGCAACAACGCATATCTTAGTCCGCCGATGGATAGCAGTTGGCGGCGCTCCAACTCTGACTCGGCACTTCATCAAACGCTGAATATGGCAGTAGCGGCAGAGGGCGGTTTCGGGCCGGTTGGTGGCATGAGCGGTATGGGGGATATGAATGCGCTACACGCCAATTACCAGCACCACAATCAACGATCTCATTCGCCAAATATTGGCCGCAGCTTCAGTCCACAAGCACAAAGACGGAAAGGCCAGATGCTACATCAGCAGCAACAGCAGCAGCAGCAGCAACAACACCTACACCATAGTCAGCAGCATCTGCACTTGCAGCAGCAACATCAACAGCTGCAGCAACACTTTCAGCAGCAGCAGCAACAACAGCATATGCATCAGCAACAAGCACAACAGCAACATGTCCAGCAGCACCATGCGCAACAGCCAGCGAGTAGCATTAGCCAACAGCAACATCCGCAACAATTCAATGCCAAATATTCTAACTGCAATATGCCAATAAATAGTCTATTCAAATCGCTGCAGGAGCAAACACTGGCGCTCGCCAATACCGGTTCGTTGCCGGACCTGACGTCATTGCATTACCCGCCCGCACAACAACAACTAATGCACCAGCAGCAGCAGCAACAGCAAACGCTTTCGCCCATCCTGTCACCGCACAACAATGGCCGCGAGCGCGATCAGTCCTCAAGTCCCTTCAGTCCGGCTGGCGGCAATGGCAATGGCATAGGTGGTGGTCCACCGTCACCTTATCAGCAGCAACAACACTCGCCCACGTCAGCCGCCAACACACCTACAGCAGCGCAAACATCGCCGCATTTATCATTCACAAATCTCGCCGTTCAGTCACCAACCGGCAACGGCTCCAATACACAAAATACCGCACAAGCCGGTACATTCACCAACCTGCCTACCTTGGGCGCCGCCAGTTCGACGGGCAATCTTACCGAATATCGGCAGCCATTGAATCCACCCAGTCCGGGCTCCTCACCCGGCCTGCTAACGTCCGTCTCGAGCAATGATGTGGTGCACATCAGCGCGCCAGCCAGTCCAATTCGGCATCCGCAGGCCGGCATGATCGGAACCAATATGCAGGCCTACAATGAGAAGAACATGCAGGCCTTCGATCGTTACTCACCTGCATTAGCTGGAGCTGCGCCAGAAAATGCCGGCTTCAACAGCCTCAACTCCTCGTTCCATAATCACTTTGAGCAGTTCACGCTAGGCGACAGCAATTCCTCTCCTGAGCAGCAGCAGCAGTTGCAGCAACATTTTCAGCAGCAGCGCCAGCAACAGCAGCAACAGAATAGCTTTACCGCATTAGATTTCGATGTCTTCGGCAGTGGTGGCAATGGATCGCCTTATTCACAGCCCCTAACACAGAGCAAACAATTGGACTTTAGCGATCTGACGGGTGAGTCCGGCTCTGCGGTGACGGCAACGACGCAAAGTAGTAGAGTTGGCACGTGTAACACCAACAACGGCGGCAACACCAGCAATAACAACAACACACACCAAGGTACACGCATACTCTCACATCAAATGCTGAATAACAATGGTGCCGGGGCTGGTAGTAATGCGAATAGTAACGCCACAACAAACGGTCCCTGTCGCATCAGTAACAACAATGTGAATCTGACGCAAGCGAATGAAGTGAACTCTTCGCCCATACCCTCGCCGTTGGGCTGCCTGCCGTCACCGTCTTCACCCTTACCGATTCCTATAAATGCGCAATCGCCGCATCATCAGCACCAGCAATTGTCGCTGTCGCTGCACTCGCATTCAGCACAACCATCACCGCACCATTCGCCCCTGCATTCGCCGCACCACGCCTCCCCACTGTCATCCTCCTCGCCGGGCATAACAACGCTGACGGGTGGAGTCTCGACTGCGCCACATGTTGGTGGCAACGGCACAAATAATGCAGCCACGCATCACAATCAACATCAGCAGACGACGCAACACCACCAGCAACAACAACATCTTCAACACCACCACCATCAACAGCATCATCATCACCATGCACAGAACCACGCTAATACGCCGACAAACACCAATATACCGGCAATCATCTTCTCCGACTACTCGTCGCGTGAAATCTTCGACTCGCTCGATCTGGATTTGAGTCAAATGGACGAGACTGCGCTAGATCTACTAGCGGATCAGAACTCGATCATGATTGCCGATCCAAGCATCGAGGATAGTTTTCGCAAAGACCTTAACTGATACTATGAGGAAGCTGTTGCAGCTATTGAGAGTGGCGTACTGCTCGACGACTCCTTCGATCCGCTGGGGCCCATAGTCGACGTCACTGAGGTACTGGGCAATCCGCTGGCGGATACAACAAAGTGCAAAACAGAGGACGACACAACCGACACAGCCACAAATACAGCAACTACTACAACGGCAACAGCGACCACCGAGGACGAGGACGCCAACAACACTCTACCCATCACACTCAACATCAGCGGCCAAGAGAATGTCGAAGACGACCTGAACAATGTCGACGACAACATAAGTATCGGTCTCGGTATCGGCATTGGCTTGGGCATAGATGGCGGCAGCGTTGAGAACAATGGTGATGTGGAGGATTTCTTCTTCTAAATTACGCTAGTTTAAGCGACGGTGGTCCGTCACGAAGGTGGGCAGGGGCGCCGACTAACACAACTGTTTTCAGCGTCGTTCGCATGAAATGACGCCGTCAGCGGTTGGCTGGAATGACGCACACAGTTAAACAAAAAACACGCTCAAGCCTACATACGAGCAGCCATACATAGAAATATGTAGCCAGCAGTATGTTTGTACGAGTTGGATCTGAAGTACACGCGCAAGCAACAGTGGTAGCAACAGCTTTTAAATCTCTAACCAGTAGTTAGGACTCTTAAATGAAATATACAAACGTAAATACCTAAAATATATATACATATATACATATACATACAAACAAAGAATGTTTACATACATATGTAAAGTAGCAGTTATATTGGTTGCGGAGCATTTGTTGAAGACAAAGCAAGTGCAAATTGAGTTGTAGACAAAATTGAGTTACATAATTCTATTTGCTTAGCTGGAGTGGGTGCTTTTTGAAGTTGAAATGTAAAGTTGCTTAAGAAGTAGCAAAGACGGTCTACTTTTGATTGCGTGTTACACTTTTATCGCTCCTAATGAGCTTTTATGTTCACTTAACGGTTTTATTAAATTATTACTTTCTTATTATTATCTCTTTAAATTTTTTTTCAACATGAAAATAGCAGCAGTTGGCTTTTTGGTGTTTTCGAAGCAAAAGTGTTTTCCCTTCTTTTTCACCCAGTAAAAGTGCTTAAATCGAGTTCAACGAAAACTGTGATCTCGCTGTTGGATGTAAGTGCTTGGGGCTAACTTAATAACAACTGCTGAATCCTTCAGATCATCTGAGGGAAGCCTAACTTTTTCGGATACTATAGATCAACAGCCAACCTTCGCTTCAAAGTAGTTAGGTATTTCATAATATATTTTTTAAAGATTTTGTGAGAGTTCTTAGTTTTACTTGCCTCTCAAATCCAATTTACATAAGAGTAAACATCTTACAAAGCTTTCACAACTGTCATTTAACTTGTCAAAGCTAACAGCTGTTATAATTTATGGACCAAATTAGTTGCATTCGAATTCTTCTTAGCGTTGGCGCTTGACATGTGACACGTCAGTTACATTTGCCGTCAATTCGAAGCTTTTCCTAGCAAATGGGTTTGAGGTCTAGATGACAGAAATTTAAACAAGTTCATAAATTCGAATAAATCCTTTGAAGGGTTGCGCGCATAGAAACAAACATTTTGTACTTGGCACAGGAGCACAGTTAGTTTACTTCATCTCTCGATATTTCGCGGCAATTTTCCAAATAGAGGTATGAATAACAAAATGTCACTCGTATTGGGCGTAAATATCTGCAACAAAAGATTTTCTTAGACCTTTCAGCACTCAGTAATAAAAACGTACTGATTGGGTGTAATTTTCTTATTAAATTTATCGAAGTCTAAAACACAGAGAACTGCGGGACAGTTTGCATGATTGCAACAATTAAAACACAAGAAAGCTCAGAAAATCGCGGACTAAAATTCAATCGAGAGTTTGTTAGTTATTAATCAGTAAGGCCAGCAAAATCAAAGACCAAAGTTTTGAAGCCAATTCTTTAACATTTTTCTACAGTATCTTACAAGAATACGCCCAATATATGCTCAAATTCGAAGAGATAACAAAGAAGTCAGTAGTAATAAATCTCTAGAGCCAGCGTCATCAACGAAAATATTTTGAACTCAGATCTTAAATATTGCTCTAAATTATTTCAAAACAGTGCACCCAATTAACGCTCAACACCAAGCAAACCGCTTTACCACAATTATTATTATTTTTGTTGTTTTGCTGTAAGTAAACGTCAATCAAAGCGGAAATTGTGCAGCACACACGCATCCTTGACGGCTCACCAAGCAGCCCACATAACCACCAAAACAAATTTACATGAATTAACAGTACTTATAATACATGGCTAGTATAGTGTTCTCTTGTGCAAGTGTATGCGTGTGCTCAGGCTGCAGGATGTTGCAAATGCGTTCGAGCACAACAATTGGCTGTCATACGCGCGCACCGTGACAGCTGACAGCGGGCGATGGGCAAGTGAGGAAGCGTAGGCACATGAAAGAAACCGGAAACTCAATTAGTCGTGCAACTCAATTCGACCGCTCACTCGTCCGGATGCTCCCGACAAGCCCCTTAAGTGTAGTTTATGTAATAAATAATAATATTTTGTTCTGTGCCGATTTACGTTTCCATTTTACTTTTACGACTGCAAGCGCCTTGTGAGGGCAAAACAAACACACTTACATACATGTATGTGGATGCGACGCTTATGGTGTATTCTTCCTTTCACACACACACGCATACAAACAATACAATAAAATATAATGTTGTACAGTTACGATTACAAATGATTGTCGTTCCCACATTTATCTTCTAGATTTAATTTCGTTGTGCGCTTGCGGTTTTTTCCACTTTTAATTTTTTGATTTTTGCGTGTGTAAGCAATGCAAGCGTAGTACGTAAGCGTGTGCAATTACTAAATGCCTTTTTATTTCACTAGAAATTCACTTAAAGTGTCAAAGTTTAAGTATTTTCGAATATGCAACAACAAAAAGCATTAAACGCAAAACGATTTAAGTAAATATTGCACAATATTTTTGAATGAATCAATCGCTTACAAGTGTAATTACTAAATAACGGTGAATTGTGGCATGAATGAGTGAATGCAGTTAACTTTACTGGAGCAATAAGTGAAAAGCGGAAAATGCAAAAGTAAATATCAATAAGTCTAACCTCAAAAGCGGTTAAAACAAAACAAAATATGTATCTGACAGGCAACAACAATTCATATACAGCATACCCAAGTATCAAAAAGTGTACATATAAATATATATATATATATATAGCGTAAAAATCAGATCAGAACTTACAATATTTACAGAATATCCCGTAAAAATCAATTTAAAACTCTCGCCGTTTAGCAAATTAACAACAAAAAAATCCAGCACTTACAACAACAATAATTATTAGTAAATATGTAAACATATGCCCTCTACTACACACTCACACATATATAGAGATGAATATATATTTCGAATCAGTGCACACTTCTAATTGCATAATTACAATAATTGAAGTCATTTAATTAAAGCATGTTTATTGTGCCTATCTACTACTCTACTCTGCTCCCCGCTCCTCCGCGCTCAATTATACACATTTCAACTAAAACTGCAGCAACAAAAAGTAATTACCAACAAGTAATAGGAAATAACTGTGACTTGGCGTTTAGCGCCAAAGCTTTTCGTTTTAACTACACTTAATTAAGAAGAGGAAGAAGAAGAAAAAGAAAAAATATTAAAAAAATAATAAAATGAAACTGACGGAGTTTATATTTAAAGCAAAAGACGTTAAACTTCGTACCCAAATCGCGCAAATACACACATACTTGCATAGATGTATACACACACATACATACATATGGGAATCTTTGTTAAGCATACTAAATATATAGTCTAACATGTCGTTGCAAGCAATGAAATAATTACTTTTTGCAAAAATTGTTCGTATTTCACAAATGTCATATACAGTGCACGCGTAAGTGTTAGGTCAGTAATTTTCCTAAGTCACACACACACACGCACACACATGTACAGCGTGAATTCACTCAAATAACTTTGTGGTGAAGTATTTTTGTTGCAATTTTCGATATTTTTTTCGTTTGTTCTTCTATAAACTAGTTAATATACTTAATACAGTGTAATTCAAAGTGTAAATGCAGTAATAGATTTAAAAAGCTAATTTTTAGAAAATGTAATTTTTAAGCATATTTGACTACTTTACTGAAGTTTGAACAACATTTGGCAGCGCGAAAACTTTTTTAACTTTTTTTTTGTAAAATTGCTATTTTTTGAGTTGGTCCGTATTTGACATTGTAAAAAAATTTGTAAATTACTATTCCAGCGCATCCAGAACTGTCACAGAATTCGCAATCACTAAAACGTTTTCCTTCAAAATTTTTTTTAAGTATTTTTTTTTTTGGAAAAAATTTAGATTTCATACCAAAATATTACTGCAAATTTTTCAAATTTCACTCAAATAAATTAAAAATAATTTTTTGAATGTTCTAGTCGTATGTAATATATAATAATATATAAAAAATGTAATATAATAAAAATGTAAAAAAAAAAATAAAAGCACACATTTTTCGGAAAATTATTTTGTAAATGTTTTTTAAGTCTCTTATATATATTTAAGCTAGTCCTAAAACCAGTTTTCTACTTATAATGGTGAGCTTTACAAACTTTGGTTTCTTTTTAAGTCGAAATTCTTTGTTATGGCCCACTGTGCCTTTAAATTCTTATGTGCAAGTTTTTTGTATATTTATTTCTAACACTATATACATTTATATATTTACTTTTTTGGAAGAAATTCTTTATTATGACCCACTGTGTCTTTAAATTTTTATGTGAAAACTTTTTATTGCTAATTTTATAGCTTTTTTGGAGGAAATTCTTTATTATGGCGCATGTGCCTTTTAATTTTGTAAATTATGTTATTTTTAGGTCGAATTACTTCATTATGGTCCACCGTGCCTTTAAATTTGTATGTGAAAATTGTTTATTATGGCACACTGTGCCTTTAAATTTTGAAAATTATATTATTTTTGGGTCGAATTTTTTTATTAAGGCCCACTGTACTTTTAATTTTGAAATTTGTTATTGCATTTATTTTATTATATTTATTTACTGCTGGCAAATGTTGTTCAAACCTTAGCTTGCACCCAATTTCTCTAAGTAAAATGTAAGAAAAAAATTCAAAAAATAAAAAAAAAAATTCAAATTTAAGAAAGCCTGAAGTTAATTTATGACTAATTAATATATACATATACACATTATTGTAATTATATAACAAATTATAAGCGACTTTTAAATTTTTTTATTAATTATACAAACGAAGCAAGAAAAGAACGAGTTGAGACCCAAATCAATTGATGTACCTAGCATTAAATTAAATTTTAAATCTTAAAAAGTATAGTTATATAAATTTTGACTCACAAAAAAATCAAATATGTTTAATGTAAAATTGTGGCGTATGTGGCATATTCATAAGTAACAAAAACAACAGCAAACCGAAGGCGCGTCGCTTGGGTATGCGGATAAAAAGTGAGTGTTGCTAATTAAATAAAACAGTTATGTGAGTGTAAATGTTAAATGGAAACTGATCTGTTAAATGAATAAATGAAGAGTAGGGCCAATGCTGAATATATTTACATATGTCGATGGGCATGCATATATACTTGAAATAAATATGTGCGTATGTATATAATAAAAGATATATATATAATATGTATGTATATACATATATAATAAATTTATAAATTTAAAAATTAAACAAAAAAAACTGAACTCTTTAAGAAGCAAAGTCTAAATTTATGATATAAACCCTTAAATGTAAATGTAATAACACACCGTTATTTGTTTCAAATAAATCTTTAATTATATTTAAACAAAAAATCTAAATGTAAATCAGTTGTGCTCACTTCTCTTATTTTCAATGGTTTTGGTAAGTTGAAAGATAACAATGTAATTGTAACTAAATTTTTTACTTTACTTATAAACATATAGGCGAGCTGAGAGGCCCAGAGAGGCCACCGTTCTAGTGAAGAAAACTGTCTATATTATCTGTGATCTGCCACTTGCCACTTATTAATTATTTAAATTGTTATTTTTATTAATTCACATGGTGGGCGTTAATACACTGAGTGGGCGTTAATAATTTCACTCGATCGATTTTTGGTTGCTCATACGCCACGCACACCCAATCAGTCAACCTACACTCGCGCTCTGCATTGAGCTAATGCCCACTTAATTTACGAGTGTATTGTAAAAACTAAAAATGCACATTAAATGCCACCGCAATACAATGAGCGTAATTAACTTGCTGATATGCACATATGTATAAGATAATAGAGTAATTATAGTTATTGGTTTTAGTTGACTTTTTTAGGTTATGTGGCTTACCTCTTGCATACGAGTATATGTATATGTTGGAAAGAGTTTCTTTAGTAAATTTATACATAGGGTGTTTCGCTAGAGTTACAGATATTTTTGGAGAGTCAGCTGTGAGGAATATTGCTAATCATCGGCCACACAAGCCTTTTGCTGTATTTGGCGAGTGAAGATTACAAAATTAACTCTTGGAGTTCACTGGCATCTAGAAAAACTTACTTCAAGATGTGATTGGCTTACGGCAGTCAATCTTAATGCAACATTTTTTAAAATTGCAAATTTGGAACCCATCATTACGATAGAATATAAAAGAGAGTAGTCTTCTTTTTTACTGGCGTAGACACCGCTTACGCGATTATAGCCGAGTTAACAACAGCGAGAGAGAGTAGTCAGTCATACAAATTTGAAGGGGCATTTATTTATGTATAAATTGAATATATCTATAAAATAATTATATAAATAAATATAAACAGACATGCTTATATAAAAAGCAAGAATTTTATGTGCCACCAGTTTAATTAAAAAAATTGTGGAATAAGCTTGGTCTAAAGTTAAAAGGGTTATAATGTGCTAGAATTTTATTATTTGTAATAAAAACAAGTATAATAAATATATATACATACATACATTCATATACATATGCATATGTATGTAACAACAACTGTGTTGAGGCGCCAAAGCGGGCAAAAACGTGATTTTGCTGGATTTTTGCGATTACCCTCGCATTCGCTGAAGGGGGCGTTGTTAGAAAACTAATCTGTCCACACTCGTACAAACATAGCTGTTTATATGTGGAATTTTGCTTATAAGCTATGAATAGCACACAAAAGAATTGAAAATTAATCAACATACTTATTTGTACCGTCATGACCTGTGGGAGGAACAGGGGCGGAAAATTGCATTAACTGCATAGATAAACAATTGGATTATATGGGTACATACATATGTATAACAGTAATTAAATGCACGTATATGAAATCTCATATTGAATTAGCAAGAATATTAAATATGATTTTTTTAATATTTTCAGCATTCCAATATTATATATAAGTAAATATATTCATATATATATTTATGGTTTGTGGTGCTACCTAGATAATACCTACTAATTCTGCGTAAATTATATACGATATTAAATATTTTGTTATAAATATTATACAAAAAACACTAAAACTCTGCTTTTAAGCTACATCCAAAAGCGGAAGCTTCGTCAACAATTCTTAATAAATTTGAATGAAGCTTCAACCGTGAATTCTACACGCGCCGAAATCAGGTGCATAAAACTATAAAAATGTAAGTATATAATTATGTAAGCATATAAGTGCTTATATGAAAATATTCATGTCATAAAACATATACACAAGCAAGTGACGCTAGTAAAAATGTTCACTGACTATTCAAAACTAGTTTGAAGATCGCTCTGCTTCAGCTTAAGAGCATTTAAGCATTGACAAAGGTTAAACGAAATATTTGGATTTAAAATCAACACAGTTTCAAGCAGATGAGCATCGTTAAGCCAGTTGTATAACTATTAAGTACAGTTAAAAGTGAGCAAACTCAAAAATTAGCGCTGAACTTCGCTCAAACCAGTTGCCGATCGCTGTGGTGGCTCTTTAAATTTGAAAAACAAAAGTCGCGCGTGTTTATGCTTGAAACGTGGATGATGGAGATTCGTCAGTGGAACTAGACTGAAAGAAGAATAAGTGGATGTGAATTCCTTTCAGTAATATTCATTTATCACGTGTTTTTAGCAGAACATATTCGAGACAGATAACTTAAATCAATCGCTCTCCCTTCGACACTCTTCATTAGTTGTCCAATTACCTAGACAAGATTAGACTGACTTTCTAATTCTCATTTGAATCTGAATACCGAAATGAAAACCTTTGACTACTTCTGCAAAGAGCTTTATTCGCTTAGTATTTCTTAAGTGACTCAATGAGCACTTATTAGTCAAGATTATCGTGATTGTAAAAAGTTTATAAAGCGTTTTATGGCTCTTCTGAAATATTTGGCCATCAATCACTCTTACATTTTGGCTCCAAGACGATCTCAGTAGAAAATTACTTCACTGTTTCTTGCATGTCATCTCACGTAGTAGATTAGATCTGTGTACATAAAAAGGTGAAACACCTCAAATTAATTCATTTATTTTTCAAATCTCCACTTTTAGCTAGTAACTACCATAAAGAGGAAATTATGATATGACTATGATTAATTCCAAGAAACTATTCGTGTTTTATTGTTGCTTCAATTTCATATAGAAATAACACTTTATCGGCTGCTAAAAACAACAACAGGTGTTCCAGCCAATCAGCAATCAAAACACACCACTCCAAAAATGATATGGGCAACAACAAAACAGATTCACTTTTCAAAGCGAACGACGAGGCAAGGTTCGGCTAGAAAATGTATAATAAATATACAACACAAAGCGATTTTTACGAATTAATAACTGTGTTGAGGAGTCAGTCAAACGGTGGCCGTCGTTGCTGTACACTTCCGTACTATCATCTGTTGGGAAATTCCGAAAATGCAGAAAGCATGCCAGTCACGGTGATTTACTTTAACTATAACAGCACTTCAAGTGAGTTAGATCTAATCTTTGTTTTTTGTCGCTTTTGTTTCTTAACTGGTAAATAAAGAGCTCCTTTAACGAAAGACCTAATCGAAGTGAGCATGAGAAGTAAAGAGAGTTGTTGTCAATTGAAACAGCTGTTTCAAGAATTTGTTTAAAGAACAATGGGTAAGCAAGCGATATTAGATAATTTCAATTTGTGTTGGTTCGGTCGTTACTTTTTGGGAGTGTGATTGTCTCAATATTCAAAATGCTCTTTCGAGGAGAGGTAGCGACATTTAGCTTCAAAGAAACAATTTTATTGTTGAATACAATATTCGAAACGAACGTAAAAGATTTCATGAGTGCGTGTTTCGACTTAAAGTCGAGAGTGAAGAGGGAAGTTAAGCAAGTTGAGTATAAGTATTTCTTGATGTAGTGCTTTAGATAAAATCAGTTCAAAATTTTGAGGATTATGAAGGAGCACTTCAAGATTTAAAAATTGGCTAATACTTCCTAAATGAAAACCTATTGCAATTATTAAATTATGCTATAATTTTTCAAGAAAGAGAGAGCCTTCTGTGTGTTAAAACATCAGCAGAGAGAACGCTGAAGTTTGAGGAGGGCAAACATTTTCCTTGACCACACATTTCCTACTCTTTATAGGTAGAGAAAAACATGGTAGATACGTCATACCTCCCAACTGGATATTTACTCCTGTCCCGACGATTTTCACACTCTATCTTATTTTAAGCCACTTCGAGATAGAACAATTGTTTTTTAGAGCTGTTTAACAAATTACCCAAGATTCCTAATACCGAAATTTTAGCCGTTGTAATTTATTTACAGCAATTAATATTTTTTTTGTATACAAACCGTCTTAATTGGCCCACTGTGCGTGAAATACGCGCGCATATGAGCTGTTTATATTTTAAAACACAAGTAAAATCATTAATTTTATACCAATTAGATGTGCGCTTATCAGTGACGTCTATGACCTGCCTTTAAAATGTGCCATTAGGCGAATATTGGCGCTAGTCGCAATTAGTTGACAATCTCCCAAATGAATTACCAACGGACAATTCTTCACATGAGCGATGAATGATTTAGGAAAGCTGAAATTTGATTGAAAATTTTCGAACCTCAGGGCATTGATAGTTTCTTGGTAGTGGTCTGAGCAAACTAATTATATTGCTAGAAAATATGAGGCACTGGGTAACACGCACTTAGTATTCAGCTGATCAACGGAACCACTCGTTTGAGTAGAATAAAAATATTTTTGTTTTTGTAGAGTAGAAGAAGTCAAATGCGACATTGATTCAAGTAAAATGTACAATAACAAATAATATTTATTGTGATGTTCTTTGCAACTTTGAAAACTACCAATACGTATTAAAAACTTACACATGCACACACACAAACATATATATGAACTTTAGTCGTCAAAATGTATAATTATGTATTGTTGCGAGTAATCGACATTTACTATTTATTCATAACGCGTACTACCGTTGTAATTTAGTTATCGCTTCAAGGCGTATTTATGCATTTAAATGTGTAATCTATATATATTAATTATTATATTTAAAAATAACTATGAGTTGATAGCGAGCGAAGCACTTTGAATTTTAGATGTACTCGAATAGAATCACTGGTTAATGGCCCGGAGCGTATAAACTCACACACATACATACATACAAACATGTGAACATTATACATATTACTGCAAGTACTAGAAAATTCATTAGAGATTAGATTCTTGTGAGTGCATGAGAACTTTCACAGGCTTTTGTTTGTGGAATTCATTTCAATAGTGAAAGTTTCCAGACAAATGAGGAGAAAAGCTTCGCCTCGCCTGAATAACTTCCCCTATTTATTGTCTACAATCAGACCGTGACTGAAAATATCTGCATACCTATATTGGTGTCGGGGTCTAAACCATATTTTCAAAGAGCTAATTTTCATGTACAAACGAAGCCTTGATGATCCTATCCGAATAAAGTTTGGCGATAATTGGATTACTAAAAAGAATTCAAAAGCTTTCTTTACATGTGTTGTTCCAGAACGTTTTTCAGTAAAATTTTCTTACGAGCCAGTCGATACCACTTTTAAATCGAATTTCTCTCTATCTCTCACCAACTTCACAAACTCTTCATTTCTAGTTTTTGCCTACCATTTGGTTATACCATTGACCCAAATCCTTTGTGTGTAACGTGGAATATTTTAAACCCAATAATCTTGTAGAGGTTATATCTATCAAAAAATCGATCGAAGAATAAGACTTTTGATAATAATTTCGATTTTTTAAGTAACTCCAAAATGTAAATTTTTTGCACAAAACGACCCCCATATCCATTGGGCTCGGGGAATTTTTACTTCTGGATCTCACACCAGCTCTTCGGCTTAACTCTGTCTCATGGTTGTTGTTGTTGTTGTAGCGACAGAATTCTACTGAGTTCACAGTCCTAGACCGAACAAAAATCCGGATCTGTTTCGATTACGTAGACTCGACTGTCATGGGAATGGGCCTCTGGCAGCCATTGCAGACGATTCAAGCTAAAAATTGGGTAGAAGCTCGTCCGTAATCAATGAAATCCTCCTTTGTAAGCTTGGTGTGCAGTTGCAGTTGTACCCTTCTGAGCAGGAAGGCAGCACGACGCTTCTCCGGACACCTGGCTTTCGCTGAGACATTGACCTTTAAAATAGATAATTCTTTGACAGATCTTTACTGTTGGCAACTTTGCACTGAGAACAAACTTAACTCCTGTCTTTATACCGTCTACTTTCGAGCGCGTTACACAGGCCGCTCTTTTCTGGGAATAACTACTTTGCTTCGGATTTCATTTCAAGATATCCGGATGCCTTGAACTCTTTACTGTTTTTATTATACTAATTCATATTTAGGGCCCACGATAGCCTCCGCTCCGCAAATAAAGCTATCACACTAGCAAAGATGCTAGGTATCCGTAAGTTTCGTTCAAGACTGATCTATTTGGGGACGTGCTATGGAGGAGCAACGAACACCCAACTAAAAATTCATAATTTAGCTAAATACCTCCCTCTTAAGCTGCCCCCAAGAAATCGATAAATTTGATGAAAAAATTTTTCATGGAATGATGAAAAAAGAAAAATGTAATTTCGAAATTCCTCAAGTCGAGGTCCTGTAGAATAGTTCTCCAACCTTCTCCAAATGTTACATGGTTTGGACTGTGTTTAACCGAAAACTAAACTTATGATTATTAGGTTTTTTATATTTGTTTTCAATTACTCTGTAAGTAAAACGCCATGTTACTCCTTTCCATTCCAAAAAATATCGACCAGGTACATCTATCAGTTAAATATCATTCCGAAAATATCACTTCCGGGTTGTGCGATTTTTTCCGATTTTTATCTCACGATGTTGATCATCTGTTTGTGAGTAAATGTGCAAATATCAAACGCAAAATTGAAGTTTCGGAAACTCTGGAATTTGAGTACTGCTACGATGGAAGAACTTGGAATGCTAAGTTATGCATATTAACCAGTTTGCGGATATTTATTAATACATTTTAATGCGTTTAAAAATATACTTTAATTAAAAAACAGTGCCGTTACTTACTTACGTACTCTCATTAGCATTATCGCTCTCTGCTTGCTCTCTCTCCACTCAACCTTACAAAAGAAAAAAAAACAAAAATTGAAACATTTCCTTTTACTACGTATGCACTCAGTTATCAGCGCATATATAGTATATATAAATAATACATATTTAATACAAATTTACTCGCGAATTTTGTTTTGTCTCCGCGCCGATGATTATTTGGCAATACGCGCATTTCCATGGGTGTGTCAACGCTGATTTTCTAATTATAGAAATCGAATGCAAATGCACAGCAACAAAATACGCGCACCTGCACACACGCACATACATACATACGTATGAATATATATGTATGTACATATTAAAAAATAGCATTTGCATAACAACCATAAAAAATGTGCACAACAACAACAGTGCTAGATGAAGTCAACAACAATGACCAGCGATGATGAGTAAATATGCAACAACAAATTTGTTTTTGCTTTCGATATCGTGCTAACTCTTGAGAATTGCTAGGGCTTTTGAGGAGTGCTGAGTTTTCGGATGACTAACGGTCTAACTCGGAGAATTTTTACAATAATGTCAAACCATATTTATAACATGCGGTGGTGCAAAAGCATCGTTCCAAACGCAGCCTTATGCCACCTTAGTATTTTGCACCATATTATATAAATAAGCAGGGATTACGTGACAGCCGCGGCGAATACCAGAAATCGAGCCTACATCTAATTCATATACAAAACGCACACAAAGAGCCAGCTTTGTCATGCAAACCACTGCGCAGGCTCAAACATAGATATGAGCGCTGGCGAAACTGCGCAAACGCTCCGGCCGATAGGCGATAAACAAAGCAGCTGCGTTACGTTTGACGCGGGCGAAAGGAAAGCGTGATTAAGTTCTGGGAATCCATATCAATTGATTACATATGCAAATACAAAAGTGTTATGTGCAAACAAAAGGTATTTATGTGTGGCAGTGTGAATGTGTGTGTGTGTATGCTTATAACATTTTAGGTGTGAAAAGCTGCAAATTATGATTATTGATTCACAGTAAAGCTCATCAGTGTTCTATGGGCTTGTGAGTAAGTGCATAGGTATGCATACACACACACTTGCATAGATTTTCTAAATAAATGCGAAAAAGACCCTCATGGATATAAATGTACAAATATATGTCAATATCGTTGTTGTCTAAAACCAATTAGTTAAATTATGAGCACATTTACCAGGAAATATAAACAGTAAAATGACTTGAGTGAGTGCCTAAGGCACACACCTAGTGACAAATTCCAAAAAAAAAAAGTTTTGCATATGCACATTTTAATTCCAACATTTTGGAACAAAAATTAGATTTTCATTTTTTATTTTCGCTTTTGCAATCCCAAAATTGGTATTATTTTTGAATCGCAAAATCAGAATTTCAAATTGATAAAATGTTCAATAGAAGGCTCTGTAGTAGCTCTACTTCCGAAGGGTAGAACAATATTTCTTTTCATTTATAATTAACAAATTTTAATAATATTAACATATATAAAACATTATCTAATTTTTTAGCAAAATTCAATAAAAAATTTTTCCTCCAAAATCTGTGATATCGTTAAATTATTATTTTTTTCATTTTTTTTTTTTTTTAACAATGCACTTAGCCCAGTGTGCAAGTTGCGTATTAAACCCCCAGTGAAGAGTCTTGAACTTAGCAATATGAAAATAACTTGTAATTGTCCTCTCATCGAAAGCTCAATGATTAACTAACAAGCTATTTTGCATTTGGCAAATATTGAAATTTCATACAAATAGTTTGTCAATATGAAATTACGCTAAAAAAAAGTTCGAAAACAAATGGAAACAGAATGTTCAACAATTCAAATAAACACACATACCTACATACTATAATATGTACATTACCTTCATCTTTGTAAAAAATGATTTTTTATTGTACTCACAGGCGCCTATTTCCTCTATGGGGGCACATTTACAATAAAAATAATAAACATGTGAAAAGTTAGTAGCACACAATCAGCAGATTTTATTGTTCCACGCAAATCAAATGATCCGTATGCGTTTGGCGTAGCCATGTGGGGTGCAACGGCACAAAGCAAGGCCTGCCTCCTTTCAAAAAGCCTATCTGCCTGATAAGAACTGATAGATTTACTGTTTATAGATGGCATGTTGTGAATGAGATGACGAAAATAAGTATGTATGTATGTAAATGCACATACATACATACGTTAGGATGGTATTAAATACAAACACACATAAAGTTAAAATGCCAGCTAATTCTACTAAATTATATAACCACCTCATACGAGTGATACATATTTAGGTAAGAATTTGTTGAGAAAAACTGCTGAGTTGACAGCTTTTCATTCAAAACAAAAATATTTACATCATTCTGAGTTTCAACGTACTTCTAACCACCCTAATGAAAGCACTTGCGTACGTTTACATATTTTTTAAGATCTTCGAAGTATTTTAGTAAACAGATTAATAGATTGTAAATTTAATGCATATATTCATATATAAAAAAACCACAGTTACTGTTATCACTTCCCTTGAACAGCCGCGCCTCTCTTGATTGTAAGTTTTCTCATAAAATAAATATTTTTATTTGCTGATTCTGAGTTCTTGAGTGTGCATATGTAAGTGCGGGATACGTCAATTAACACCATAATTCAATACATAATCTTCAAATATTTTTCATTCATAACAACATTTTTTTTTTGTATAAACAAACAATTTTTTTAATCATTTTTGTACCGGATTTATTTAAAAGCTCTGTACAGTATTTAAAACTGAAAATATATAAATCTACAAAGAACAAAACAAAATTTGACTTTTATTCAATTTAGTAGGCTTAAAAGAGATACCCTATATTACAGCACAATTTTTTGCTGTGAAATGAAATAGATTTTATATTAAAAAAAAAACACTCATATTTAGGTACTGTTACAAAAAAATAAAACAATAATTAAAAGCATTTACATTTTCTAAAAATACACAGAACAAAGTTTTTCATATCTATTGACACTGCTTCCATTATGCGACATTATGCGGCGACTCTATTGCATTGTACGAACCTATTGCCTACATAACGCTCTATTCAACTTTGACTCGAGTACACGTAAGGACATATTTTTGTAATTTTACTTAACTACTAAAATAAACACATTTAACTTAGCTAATACACAAATTAATTTGAATAATTTGCTAATTGTGCTATCTTACTAGTGGCTACTAAATTCTATTTGTTTCAAGGTAATCTTCACTGTCTTCCTCTTCCACCACGCTATAAGCAGATTTGCCGCTATTTTTGCCAGCTGGTTTCTCTAAATGCGTATCGAAGAACTCATCGACGGTGTCTGTATTCCATTTGGTTATGGATAATGTCTCCTGCACATTACCGCGAGCGTCTAGTAATTTGACAGTCGGATCAAGGCCACGCATGTATTTAATTTGTAAATTCGAATATTTCGCCGGTCTGCCACTCTTTATGAATGCTTCAATTTGTGGATAAGCACGAAATTTGCATGTGCATACTTCGAGTATGGCTTTCGGCCAACGACGTTGTGCAGCTGGCTGTTTATCAGGCGTACAACACTCCTTGCAATGTGGCCTTAAACAAAAGTAGAGGAGTTCAATGACTTTAAGCATATAAAGAAAAATATACTTACTTTATCGAATCCAAACCGAAATCATTTAATTTTTCACAGGATGAACACATTAGTTGGGCTTTGTTAAACCCAAGTTCTCGGCAGTCCTGCGCTGTGAACTCAGCAAATATGCTGCCCTGAAATGTTTCGCATTATTGAAATAACTATTTGTTGCTAATAAACAATACTTACAACACATAAAGCCAGTAACAATGTAATATATTTTAACATTTCTATAATTTTGGTAAGTATTTAACCGAGTAAACATAAAAGACACGTACAATTTGTTATTAAATTATGGCAGTAGAATAATGCTTATTAAACACAGCTTTCATTTGACAGTCCCTACGCCAACATCACAGGGCGTCGAATTATCGAAATAAGTAAAACTTTACATTTCAATTAAATATTATTTGGTAGATTACTCGGTATTCGCATCTTATAAATGCACTTATGAAAATAAAAATTTTAATCTTTAAAATCATTTGTGGTAATTGAAAAATATATAAGACAATTTCCTTGCTTTACAATAACAAAATTTTGCCTTATAATAATAAAACCCCTTATTATGTAGCGCAATGCATAAACGGTTTGTCGATACTGCAGTGCAGGTAATTTTCTTCCTAAATCCTGAGTAACTAGAAAATGCCAGTTTGGAGATATATGGGACAAAACCTTAAGGTTTATATGAAATTCAGTTGAACTACAAAAATTTTGTTAAACTCACAGATAAAATGAATTTTCAAGCAAAAAACTGTACATCAACATGGTGAAATTACTTATTTCGTATGGAATTTTCATCCGTTTATAAAACCCACACTTTCTACATAGAATTCAGAACGCATAACAATATTTATTTCATATTAATTTATTATATATTGGAATGCCATTGACTATTCAAAGTTTATAAAAATACTAGAGTATCAACACTCTCAATATTGAAATAATCATAGTATGAGTTATTTAAGCACCTTGTTGAAATAACGGACCTATATAGCTGTTCGCACTTAATAAGAAAAGGAGTAAAAATATATTTATATACATATATATATTATATTTCTAGGGATATTTTATTTAATTAAGCATCAATGCGACAAGCTGTCAATTTTTGGCCCGCCAACAGCTCGAGCGGAAGTGAAAATTAATTGTAATAATCGTTAAATATTTGTTTTATTTATAATCGTGTATAAACAAAATGTGTTATTGGCTTTAAAGTGTAAAAAAATGTTTCAACATCTAAAGTGAAAATTACGAATGAAATGGAAAAACTATATTATAATTTCCAAATTTAGCGACCAAGGTGAGTCTATGCCGGTTTATGACTGCAAAATATAAGAAAAATATCTATTAATTTGCAATTATATTCAAATATGTGCATATACGTTACTTTGAAAACAATTCAGCAACCGGTATGGGATGTTTAATAGTGACAGTCTCTTTGCTAGCAGGAGTTTCATAAGCGATGACTTCAGTTGGCAAAACGCCGGCTAGCTGTTCCACGAGTGGTTCATTTACATGCTCTATAGCAGATGTAATGTTTTGCACCTCAGCAGGTTTGCTTTGCTCTAAAACTGGTGTAGTGTGTTCTTCTAACTCTTCTTTGTTAATCGTGGTGTGTGAAGCTTGTGCTGGGATATGTGGATCTTGTTGATGATCTACGGGCAGATTTGGTGATTGGATCACTGGTTTCTTTTCCTTAGAGTCTGCATGGCTTTCATTACTTTCACTACTTTCTTTTGAATTACTGTCCTCCTCACTACTATTTTTCTGTTCTTTTTCTGCATTGTCGCCGCTCTTTGGTGACTCCTCAGGATGGTGATATTTTGGCACTAACGGAACTGGTATATCACGTTTAACTGGCGTTGCTACATCTGCGCTCTCTGATTCGTGAGCTTCAGTGTGGTCACCAACTTCTGATACAACTGGATCTTCAGAATTTGTTTCATGTTGAACCTCTTCTTCAGTTGATTTATTTTTTTCATCAATATAAAGAAGTGGTGCCACTGGTACTGTAGATGCTCCAATTAGATGGGGATCTACTTGACGACGTTGTCGAGATTTGGGTAAATCGCGAGCAGGCGCTGGGCCAGGATGAGCTTTGCGGGATGGTATAGGTGTGGGCACAGATACTTTTGAAGACTTTCTCGTTTCTTTCTTTTGCCCATTTTCTCGCTTTTGACGATGATGAGTCGAATCAGCCTCCAAACTGTGCTCGCTTGACTCTTGTGAATGCTTATTTTCGTTTTGTCTGATAGGTAGCGCAGTTGGAGCAAAACGTGTTATATGATCATAAGGGTTGTCCTCAGCTTCACGTTTATGTTTCACAATCTCGCTCGGGTCAGTGATCTTGGTGATCTTCTCAGCAGGCTTGGGATCACTGGGTACATCGGGATTAATAGGACTAGGACGCTCTAGCGGTAAATCGTGGTCTTTAACTACCGTTGTAGTTTGTTGTGAGGCAGGAGCCGCAACGCAGCAAGCCACCAAACTGGCCAATATTATCTTCAAAAAAATATAATTAGTCTGATGTTATATAATATACATACATATGTATTTACTCACAATCTGTCGCATCGTTTTATATTTGCTGCATGAACCTTTGAAATATGAATCAACACTACTCTTGTAACCTTTATATTTATGGCTTTTATACATAAACACACAGTTAATATGGAAAATTGAAAATGAGAAAAATAAATAAAAGAAGATTGAAGTGAGAAAATGTTTGTGCACTGTCGGCTTAATGTTTACAGGAATTGTTAACTTTTCGATAATTTGTGCTAATTAAAGCGAATGTGAAGCACAAAACAGAGCAGTTATCAATTTAAGCTATATTTTGGAAAGTGGTAATGCGAATCCTCACCACATCACAGATAGTCATATTAGCGACTCAATGCAAACATTTTTATTTTGACCTATTTTTAATGAGAAATGCACAGATAACCCGTCCGCCCATTTTTGTATGGATTGTTCGGGCCATAAATAAAAAATTAGCAAGCCGCTCAACTTATTTATTTTCATCTCTCCTTTGTAGGTGTGTATTATTTATTTATTTACGAATTTGCTTCATGTTAACAATCGGTTACGCAATGAATCACCAATTAGTGTGCAATTGATGAAAAACTGTTCCAAATGGTTCAACGTTTACGATTGTTACGCTGGGAATGCAATGAAGATCGATTAGTAACAAGATGTCATTCCTTACATTGTAAAACCACAAATAAAGATAGAATAAAAAAGTATAAATAAAAATTGCTGAAAAGGAAGTTTTGTGTGTTCAAATATTCAAAATCGCTGTTTTTAACGGACAGTAACTATGAACTGAAACTCTAAATTCCCATTCCCATTAATAATGAATTCATTGACCTTTAATATTGTTAAAATATATTCTATCGATAAATAATTACATAAAATATGTTCTTATGTATGTGGACTTGAAAGCAACTAGTGCGAATACAATTTTCTGAGTTCTTAAATAATCCGTGCTGTAACTTTATACTTGCACATATTGATACTGTAGACAAAATAACTAATTAAACATTTTATTATAATATTGCAACTTTTAAATGTTTGTAAAAAGGATTATACTATCTAGTACATATGAAGGCCTCCATTTAACCACATTAACCAATTGACTAAAACTTTATGTATTAATATTTAATGGCTAAGATGTAAACCACTACTAACTAGCTTCATATTCTTGTGCCTCCTCACTATAACTAATTTGGCTGTTATCAAAGTGTGCACTTGTTTGAAACACTTGTACCGGTTGAAATTCTCCATCTTTTAAGTTACTTTGCGGCTGCTCCGGCGACTCAGAAGAAATACTCGATGCCTTGGCTTTGGCCAGGAGTGGTTTAATAAGTAAACCCTTTAAACTATAATCTGTAACATTCAACTCAAGCTCCGCAACATCCAGTGACTTTTCTACCTCATTGACATTAGTGTTTACTTTATCTACAAACTGTTCCAACTTATCTATGCGTTCGCGTAGTTTCTGAAAATTATCGCTAAAAGCAAGAATGCCGCTGACGTGATTCTCCAAAATGCTGTTGTTTTCTGCACGCACCTGCAAATAAACTCAATTACTTTTATATTCATGACATTCACTTTAGTTTGCTTACACTCGAAAGCAGAGTTTCGAATTCGTCCAGTCGTGCCAGCATATCCTCAATACTCATACAAATCGGATTAATCTGTGCGAATGCAAATGTAAGATAAAGCATTATGTACAATACTTTGGCTCACCTCTCGATCCAAATTAATGCTTTGCAAAATTTTTGCATAGCCCTCCGCAGCCTGTTCAACCATAATTTCCTTTTAGTTGTCAACAAATATTTGTATCTTATCAGCAAGGCGAAGTGAAAACAAAACAGCTGTTTCACTGCCGATGTGTTTCTTTAGCACACACAGCAGAATGCAATATTGTGTCCACTAAACATATATGAACGTGAATATTTGTTTGACATTAAATTTCTCATCGATTTGACTTGTTTGACGGCTGTGTATATTTTAAGCGAAAAAAATATATTTTCGTAAACTGATTTGTGCCAAGTAAATTTGAAGAATTAAAGTGTTCTAACGATAATGAGTAATTACCGAGGAATTGGGGGTGGAGGCTTTCCATATAAAGTGAATCAGAACCGCAATGTTGGGGCATCTATGAACGCAGTGCCTCCACCTTCTTCGCTTAATAATCGTGGACCTCAGAGAGGGGGTGGTGCCGCGCGTGGCGCCGCTGGAACCACTGGAGCTACTAAGTACGGTTATACATCACTGGATTCGATAAGTCAGTTCACAGCTTCTCAAAATCTCATTGGTAAACGCAAAGCACATACAGAAGATGAATATTTTGATGATGATGAGGAGCAAACCCCGGAACAAGCCTATATTCCTGCACCAGGCTCACCCGGCTATGTGAATAAAAACAAGGCAGATAGTGATTCCGATGAAGATCCACTTGATCAGTTTATGGCTGGCATTGAACAGCAAGTACAGAAGGAAAAAGTTCGAAAAGAACATGCAGTAGTTTCTCCAGTCGAAGAAATTCCCGGACCAAAGAATGCGAAGGGCGTGCGCGGAGATATAGATGACGAGGACGACGAAGAAAGTTATTATCGGTACATGGAGGAAAACCCTAATGCAGGCCTTCGTGATGATGGTTCCGATATCGAAATAGAATATGACGAAGATGGCAATCCAATAGCGCCACCCAAAAAGAAAGACATTGACCCCTTACCACCTATATACCACTCAGAAATTGAATATGAGTCATTTGAAAAGAATTTCTACACGCAACATGAAGAAATTTCAAATCTGTCAGAAGATCAGGTTCGAGAGCTGCGGAAAACGTTGGGCGTCAAAGTAACTGGGCCAGAACCACCAAAACCAGTGTCCTCATTTGCGCATTTTGGTTTCGATGAAAGCCTAATGAAGTCAATACGCCGAGCAGAATATACCCAACCGACGCCCATACAAGCGCAGGCAGTGCCTACAGCTCTAGCTGGGCGCGACATTATAGGCATTGCAAAAACCGGTTCTGGTAAGACTGCAGCTTTTGTTTGGCCAATGCTTGTGCACATAATGGATCAACGTGAGCTGCGCACAGGTGATGGTCCCATTGGTCTAATTCTAGCACCCACGCGTGAATTATCGCTTCAAATATACAATGAAGCTAAAAAATTCGGAAAGGTCTACAATATCAATGTGGTATGTTGTTATGGAGGTGGCTCAAAATGGGAGCAAAGTAAAGCACTTGAACAGGGTGCCGAGATTGTTGTGGCTACGCCTGGTCGAATGATCGATATGGTAAAAATGAAAGCGACAAATTTGCGTAGGGTGACATTTCTAGTGCTAGATGAGGCAGATCGCATGTTCCACATGGGTTTTGAGCCGCAGGTTTGCAACGGAGTTGATAGAAGTAAGGTATTATTTATTTCCAAATCTTTTTTATTCTAGGTTCGGTCCATCTGCAATCACGTGCGTCCTGATCGTCAAACATTGCTATTTTCGGCCACATTCAAAAAGCGTATCGAACGTTTGGCACGCGATGTACTCACCGATCCCGTGCGCATCGTGCAAGGCGACCTCAATGAAGCCAACCAAGACATTACACAGTACGTTTATGTGTTCCCCAATCCACTGCAGAAGTGGAACTGGCTGCTCTGTCATTTGGTTAAGTTCCTATCGGAAGGCAGTGTATTGGTGTTTGTCACCAAAAAAGCGGATGCCGAGACTGTGGCCAACAACCTAATGGTGAAAGAATACAACTGTTTGCTTCTGCACGGTGATCTAGATCAAGCTGATCGTAACAAAGTCATAACACAATTTAAGAAAAAAGAATGCGACATACTAGTTGCCACCGATGTGGCTGCACGTGGCTTGGATATACCACATATACGCAACGTTATTAATTACGATATTGCACGCGACATTGACACACATACGCACCGCATTGGTCGTACGGGGCGTGCGGGTGAAAAAGGTACAGCCTACACCTTGGTTACCGACAAAGACAAAGAGTTCGCCGGTCATCTGGTGCGCAATCTAGAGGGTGCCGATCAACAAGTACCTGACGACTTAATGGAATTGGCCATGAAGAGCTCGTGGTTCCGCAGTTCGCGCTTTAAACAAGGCAAGGGCAAGAAAATTGCCATTGGTGGCACCGGTTTAGGTTATCGTGAACGCAGTAGCGGCAGCAGCAGCATAAAATCGAATTCGGCAAATGAGTCCTCCTCATTCGCATCCATAAATAAGTCGATATCGGCTGCGGGTCCAGCCACCGATCGCTACGCGGCCATGCGCGAGGCATACAAAGCACAATATATGTCGCAATTTCGGGCTTCCACTGATCGCACATGGGAAAAGACTGTGCCCGAGGCAGGCGTTTTCGCAGCACCGGCGCCTGTGTTGCCCTCAATGCAGCCAACGTCCTCAACGTCGAGTGGCAATGCAGGTGCTGGTGATGACAGTGGAAAACCACGCAAGAAGAAGAGTCGTTGGAACTAAAACTGGTGCGAAAGCGATTTAGCACCAATTGCATATAAATATTCGTACTTGGCATAAAGAGATTGATTGAAGAGTTGGCACCCGCTGGAATTACATTTAAATCATTTTGCACATTCACATTTTTGCAAAGTAAAGCTAAATACATTCAAATAAAAAAATAATTCATTATAAAATAGCTGTTATTTGTTGCGCAAAGCAGCAGCGCCCTGCTCTTTTGGTGTCCTATGTATTTATTCTTTGTTGGCATAACAATAATTATGTGTACGCAGCAAGCTGTAAACAGTCAATCCGGACACTAAAGAATAAATGTCAACTATTCAACGGATGTGCATTAGTGTGTGTATATATTTAATAATGCTGTTAATGATTACCGCGTGTGATTTGTGTCTAATTGCATTTATAAGCAACCACTTTCTACATACCTTACGCTGTAATGCCAATAAAGTTTGGAGTATAGAAAAATGCATTCATAACTTTTTTCCGTAATTCTTTTATTTTCATCTCATGTCATTCTTAATATATCGACTCGCATTCTGCGCAATTATCAACACGCTGCCACTGACCATATGCTCGCTTACGCTAAATTTAATTTATTTAAATATTTTTTGTTTTGTTTTGTTTTTAAATATGTACACAAATATGTTTTAAATACTTATTCGTTTATTTTTTTTTTTGTTTTTCTCATTACTTCCTTGGCTTAAACTCATTAGTTTTTGTGGTATTCTTTTAACATAAATTTTGTAAATCGGCATATTGCTCGAAATCTCTGTGCATTTTTATTTATAATAAAAATCACATTTTGCGCATTTTTGTTACTTAATTCTTATTTAAATATTTTGAATTGTATTTTTTTTCTCTTTTTTATTTTTATTGTAATTTGCTTCTATAAACATACATATATATATTTATAATGGATCCTTCTTACCGAGCAAATAATAAACCTTGTGCTAAGATTGTGGCAAGCAGATTTTAGCAAAATTATATATTACTAAAATTACTTGATTTTTTTTGCATTATTTTTTATTTAATTTTTTCTTAACATTTTTATTTAATTTAATTTTTTTATTTTATTTTATTTTTTATTTTTGTCTTATTTTTTGCTATGCTTATTACATTTTTTGAGTTTTTCAGTTTTGCTTTACATTGAAACCACTACTAAATTTTCATTAAATATTTTAATGTTATTTTTATGTGTTTAAGATTTCTTAAACGTTAATGAAATTATAAATTTTTGTTCAAATTGTTTCTTATGTATTTTTATAATTTTTTAATCTGTTTTTAATAATTTTGTATGTGAACTATTTTGTAATAGTTTCTTTTTATTTGTTTTTTGTAATTGTGTTGAGTTTTTTTTTTGTTGATTTTATATATTAAATATATTTAAACATTATATCATTTTATATATTTAATTTATTATTCTTTTTATGCTCCGCTCACAATCACTAGTTTTTTTTTATTTTGAGAGAAAAGTTAAGATTCATTTAACTAGAGAAGAGTAATTATGCATGCTTTCTCATAATTTTTTTTATTAAATTTAATTTACTATATTTTTTTGTGTGATTTTGTTGTGAAATCTTTCATTCTAGTAAATATTCAAGTGAAAACAAATTATTTACAAAAATATTTTTTTTCTTAAACAACTGGTTGACGAAAATATTATTACTTTTACCATTTGGCGCCCGTTAAAAAATCGGAAAATAGCTAATAATTATAAAAACTAACTAATAATGGGTATTTCAATGTTTTTTGTTTATTAAATTCGGTTTTTCATTCATAAAAAAGTTCACGTATTCGTTTTTTAAATTAAAAAAAAATACTATTTTGTTTTTACCAACACTTTTTTTAATTATGTAAGTTTTCGCATATAAAGAGAAATTTGTCAGATTTTCAATTGAAAATTTAAAACATAAATTAAAAATTAAATATTGTATAAAAATGCAATTTGCAGCCGAATTTATTAATATTAAGGTTATAGAGTAAAATTCGAAATTTTCTGAAAATTACACAGCGGCATTATAATTACTCCAGCCCGCTAAAAAATAATTACTGTTGTTGTTATAATTATAAGAATTATGCCAGACTAACATACAGCAACCAAACCGCGGGTTTTTAGTGTTTATGCTGTGTTGCTTCGCACATTTTTATTGCAGTTTCATCTAAAATAATTTGTTTTTGTTTGTTTTGCTTGGCTTGTAAGCAAAAACTGAAGAATATTTCAAAAATGCGCCCAATAACTCGCATAAATCCGCCTGTCAACTGTTTCTGTTCCGATTTGTTGTTAAAACATAAGTGCAAATGAAAAGAAAAATCACAATTTGTTGTTGTTTTTAATACTTTTTTATTTTTGTGTACTTTGTATCAATTTCAATTCACTTTTTTTTTTAAATATATTTAT
>NW_026038298.1:0-32017 GCF_023373825.1 Bactrocera dorsalis
CAGTAATCGGAGACGAGCTTCCAGTTTTACTTTATGTGTCGCTCCAAGTTCACAACTTGCCTCTTCCCCAAAAGCGTCAACGCGTGTGGCAAGAGATGCCTTTGCAGCAAGTGATCTGGACATTTTACCTTTGTTTTTTAAACTGGCCTGTCCCACCAGTTGAGCATGGAAAATTAAACCGTATTTTGGTGTATCTTTTTTAGTTTTCAGCGCACGGAATAACGCTTTTTCCGCACCCAAAATTTGTACAGTAGAAGATGGATGTTTCGCCAGATTAATGAGCGATCCAGCGTGTGCGATTAAACGTGCTCCTACAGTTTCACCAACAAGCACTGTTAAATTAGGTGCCATTGCCATCATACGCGTCTTCAAGTAATCGTATAGATGCGTTCTATATTCATTAATCGAAAGAATTTCATCGCACAGGCATTGTATATTCATAATATCTTCTTCAGAGATTTCAGTTCCCATAGAAATTTCAGCAGCTTCCTTTACCTTCTCTTCTACTTCCTCTGGTAGAATATCAGAAAGGTCAGTATGACCCATATTTTCGCGAGTGCCTACTAATTTAATAGTTTTCACAAACGCAATATTGTCAGTAATAAGCTTTCCAAGTTCTGGAAAATGCCAACCGTACCATTCACGAGCACGCATCATATAATTATTTAGCTCCTTATCCAAATCATCGAGTAGACATTGAGCTTGCACAATCATTGTGTCGATTTTATCAGGTGAAAATTTCAATTTATAGCGAGACAAGGAGTGCGCCAAGCCTAGTGCCATAGCTGTCATCTCGCGTTTTGGTAGGCCGCTTAGCAAACTATCAGCCTGTTGACGTATGCATCTCATTAATTCTTGCACACCAGTATTATAGACACATGGCACGGCCAATTTATCTTTGATGGCATTACCCAATTTAGCATCTGCGACCAATAAAGACGATTGTACTTCGTCGCTGAATAATTTTTTCAATGTCTTTTTAAGTGGTTTAGACATTTTGCCCTCCACTGCAGCCGTGGCAGCTGCCAATGCTTCTGTGGTATCATTGAATTTCTCAAAATGTTTCAATTTCAGCAATTTATTGGCTTTTTCAGGCGTTTGAAACTCCAGATATAGGTTATCTACTTCAGAAAGTTTCTTTTCATCTAATAACTTAAAAATTGCGTAACCCGCCGGCGTTTCATATAAAACAAACATTTTTTACTGCGATATATCAGTCCATGTAACAAAAATGTTTCCACTAATTTAAAACACTTTATATACTTTAAATTTTACCACAGTAAATTCAACTCCGAACGACACCGACGAAAATTCAAAATGAAAGAAGAAACGACACTCGTGGAAAACACGTGTGTTTGCGCCATTGCGATCACAGCACTCCTAGCGACTTTTTCGTAAGTCATTCACAATTCACAAGCACTATGTATTCACAATTATCGGTAAGTAAATATAATTAGATGACCGTGAAATTTATATATTATTTTGAGAACGAACTTATTAATTACTATAGTAATTAAGACGTATTCCCGAAATCCCGGATAACACTACTAAAGTTAACATAATTTATTTTATTTTATTTTCCTATAACATACATATACTTCATCTTTTCACTGTTGCAGCTGTAAAAAAAATACATAAAAATCCCAACATAGTTAAAATTAAAAACTATTTGTTTCTTAATTTTTAGCAGATCCTCCAGATCAAGAAAAAATATATAAATATGTACATAGTTGCCGCTGACTTATGGTTTTTGAGAAATTTGCATAGTTTTTGAGATATTTGCATTTAAAGTTCAAAAAATCAAATATTTAAAACGTCTGTTTCTCCTATTTATAATGCATTTTACACTAATATTTTTAACTTTTAAATCCACTTCACTAATTCGTTTCAAAGTGTCATTGGATCTAAAAGTTAATACATATATATATTTGCTATCATTTATTTTTGAACCTTTATTTTCATTTTACATTACAAAAAAGAACAGTTTAGTTTTGAAAAATTGGGTTGCATCGAAGTAAAGGGAGAGACAAATGTCAAAAACATATTATACTTTTATTAAACGTCTTTTATGAGTTCTTCCTCTATAATAGTCTAGTTAAAAATATCAATAATCCATGATACATTTCTTCCATCACTTTTAGATGCTAGTGAACCAGCTCTATCTTTGTTTCTCACCATAATATCTAATTTATTCGAAGATGTATACAAATGATTGCAAATACTATCTAAATTGTACCTCAATGTTTGTTCTCAGCATATTAAAGTTTTTCAGCATCAGCATATTTTTCCATAATTTGGAAAAGACATAACTTTGATAAATATTATATCCCTCATTATTTGCGTATTTGAGGACCAACAAAGAACCCACAATATCCTCTCGCGTCCAACCCTTTAGCAAAATGTTTTATCTTTCCTAATTTGATTACGTATTAAATCACAGGATTAATTTTGAGAAAATACTTTGGTCTAGATGTTTCACTCGCTTATTCGAATCCATTGGCAGACAGTATCAATATCAGGTTATTGGTGGCATCATTTTTTCTGAGCAGAACATGCGAATTACTTTTGAAACGAAAGTTAAGTGTCCACTGAGTAAAACAGGACTTTTTGTAGACTGTAATTCTAGATATTAAATCAATTATCTTATAAATAAGATCACATCCATTATTTGCACGAATAAGGTCGTAACCTGGACACTTGAAAGTGTCAAAATTTGCTAAGATATTAAGGAAAAAAAAATATTTTTGTAGAGCTGTGTAATGTCCCGACAGATTTTTAAAGTTTCATATGTATGTACACACAGACGTCATATGTATGTACATTTGTCGTTTATGTGAGTCATAAGAAAACCCGAATATTTTTGGAAATATCTACCTGGAACGGATAGTTATATATGTATATATTGCATCCACAGAACCGGCAAAAATATTATGAAGGCTTCAAAAATATAATATAAAACGGGATTTCCTTACGGTTATTTACCTACGTTTAAATCGGTAAGTAAAAACCTTGATAAATGATTGAACCAAAAATGAGCCCAACATATCTCTACAATTCCCAGTCATCTAATACCGCCTCACGCTAAGGTTCGACCGGGTGTATAACGTAATGCCGACAATCAAGATCTCGAAATTTAGAATCCCGACAATCAAAATACCGACATATCAAGAAAAGGTGGCGTTGTTCGTTCGAGGCCCTGCAAGGTATTTTAAGTGTATCCCGGTTCGACCACATCGAAACAGCAAGTTTTCTGTTAGATGACCAACTTGAACCTTACCACCCAAACGGATATTAATTAACCTTTAAAACAACAATTATATGGTGACTTAGTGACTGAAAGCTACAGTCAAATAATCTTTATCAAATTATATGTATGCAAATAAAAAAAACATTGGATATATAATTATATATCATATTTGTTTATAGAAAAGAAAGTACCGAATGAAAAGTTAGATATTTGTTTAATTCAATGAAGGTTTTTGTTTATGTGAAAAGAAATAAACACAACACTACAACTGCAAAAGATTTGTAAGTTCTAAACGATAAGTTTTGATTACTCGTTAATATTTAATTATTTGGAAAATGTCAATTCCACTCCAAAAATTATATAAGCCTAAATAAAACCTTAGTAAAGAATCAACAAAGAATCCATTGATTAAAGAAGACTAAATTAATTCATGTTATTAATTTAACTTCAAAAGTTAAATAGCTGATTTAAATTTGGAAATATACATATGTAGTATATAACCACAAGCATTTATAAAAAGCACAGAAATTATGTATAATAAACAAGTACTCACCGGCGACGGCTGCCTCGTCGACTATCACGACGTCGGCATTCTCTAGCATAATGACCTCTTCCTCCACATTCATAGCATTTGTTATCATCTGAATTGTTTCTACGCGAACGATCCCGCATACCACGTCGATCACCACCTCGACCGCTTCCACCACCAGCAAATTTTCCTGTAGATAACTCTACCCTTGCACGGCGACCACAAACTGTCCGGCCATCTAAACCGCGCACAGCATCTGCCGCATCACGGGCGCTTTCGAATTCAACAAATGCAAAGCCTGGCGGGTTGCGAGCAATCCAAACACTTCGTAAAGTTCCATAGGCGCCAAACGCATATTCTAAATCGTTTTTCCTGGCGCTATTGCCCAAATCACCTACATATACCTTTCGGTCGCTGGGGTATCGTGACATTTTTTTCGACTGGTGTTAAAAAAAAATGTATAAAAACCATTGAAAATGAAGTGAATGAAAAATCGATTACGGGTTAGAATATTAACTAACGCCTACGCAAAGCACAAACATTTGCTTACCATTTTCGAAGCTATACACTGCTATATTTATTAAATATTATATATATTTATCCACAACTCTATCTTTAATTATTTTTCAGGAAGTCTCACAAAATTATTTTCAGAACATCGTCCCTGCAAAAAAAGACCGCTTGCAGAAATATAAGTCGATGCAAAACTTGTACATTTATAGTGCTGCCATATCACAGTATTGCAATGTCACTGTAAATTGTTAATTTTTGATAGAAAAAAATTATTCTTATTTTTTGCTTTACAAAAAGTATACATTTAACGCTTACTGTTAGTAAAAGCTATTTACAAAAAAAAAAACACCTAGGCGAATTATGAAAATTTCAATTATTAGGTTCAGCATTGTTATTTAATTTAATGAAGGTTTTAAAATACAAATTATCTGAGCATTTTATTTTCGTATATTAATTTTTAAGTAAATTGTGTGAAAGCCATTAAAGTTTATTTCTTTTATATCCCTACGTGAAATATTTATTTTATTCACAAATGTTCCAAATATTTTCCTTTGCATACAAATTGAATGACGGTGGCAACAATTTCAAAAGTCACGTCAATTTGGTAACGTGCTAGTTTGTATTGGGTGGTGAATTAAGTAATATAGATATTAATCCGCGTTCTCATTAGTCCGAATACATTTCGTAATATGTTTCAACATTTATAAAAGTTATTAACACGAATGGAATGATTTCTTGTAAAACCACCTCATTGTTCAGAGTTTCAAAAGATTAATTTGGAATTATTGCAATTAAGCCAATACCATTGCATCAAATTACGGTTACCGAAAATCCAACACATCGAAAGAATCAGCTTGGAAATTATCACTTACACACCGAGTAACTTTCAAGACCTTTGTGTAAGAAAGGGATGAACGATCAAATGTACTCAAAAGTTTTTGTTAGTTATCCATTGCGCGTTAAGAAACTCATAGAAGCTTTAACAGAAATTTCTGGTAACGTTGTTAAGAAATTAACCGGTGATTTAACCGATAGGTGGTTTTACAAGTTACAGGGATATCGGATATACATAAATACGTGTCGTTACAATTGCGATACGACAGTCTTATGAATAGTATAGCTCATCTGCAAAAAATATTTTCCCTCCAATTAATTATAAATATAAACAACTGATAAATAAACAGAAATACCGTATCGATTGATGGATCTTTAACAAAAAATATAAAATTTTTTAATTAAACAACTCAAAAAATCTTTTTATTATGTTTTATTTAATATTGATGCTGTATAACATGAGTGAAAAAAAAACAATTACTTTGACTGCAAAAATTTGCTTGCTGGAAATTGAAAAATTATTACCTTTTTTAATGAATATAACAGATCTCAATCTACATAAATATAAATTGCATATACCATAAGTTTGTATAATAATAACAAATAATAAAGCCAAGCAATTTTTATGCAACTATAAGTAGTAGAACGTATTAGTTTATTATAACGACTCATGCTGTATATAATAATACATACATATGTATGTTTGTATGTGTAAACTACATTAAAATAAAAATATTTGATAGTTTGGTAAAAATTTAAAGAAAGGTATCATTAAAATATATTTTGAATCAAAAAAGAATTTAAAAATTATGCAAATATGTATGTATGTATTCTAGGGAGTCCCAATTTGATTGTTTTTTTGCAAACGTTACTGATGTTTCAAGTTTTGCTCTAAAAATAAGATCCACCGCAACCAAACTCTTTATTTTCAATTTAAGCTGTGCCTAAATCACATTTCCTTTCCCCAAGTTTTTAGCATGGGATTTTGTGGTCTCCTACAACTTTGAAAAAAAAAACAATATTCTAATACAAAATTTTCTGCTTTACAAACAAAGTCTTAAGGATATTTTCCATAAAAACATTACCTTAAAAGTTATACGCTTTTTGATAATAAATTCATTGTGAAAGTTAAAAAAAAATCCCATATAAAATACATATATAGGAAAAAAAATACGTTGGTTCGTTTTGAAATTGAAAATGAAGAGCTTGATTCCTCTTTCGTTGTTCTTTTCGCAATTTAGCACCAATTCAAGATACCAAGTGCAGCCAGATTCTTCTCCACCTGATCTCTCCAACGGAGTGTAGGTCTTCCTTTTCTTTCTTCGGCTTGCACTGCGTCGAATACTTTCAGAGGAGCCCAATGAAAAGAAGAAGAGCTTGATTACGTTAGATGTTTATTTTTACGGCAAAAAAAACACAACTTGTAAAATAACTAACACTATAATGTATAAGAATATATATATATTTAATTTTTGTATTTCAATGTATGAACATAAGTGTGTATGCATATGGATATTGTTATATTAAGATTTGGTATATCAAACCACCCTTCTCGCGAAAACGCATTGCTGAAAATGTATTGTATATATTTATTTTAAAGAACAAAATTCATATTGCTACATTAATATGTACGTAAATACAGTTGCTTTGTGAATATTATAAAATGAAAACGTCCTTTATAGACAATTTATATGTATATGTTTGTATGTATGTATGTCTGTATGTATGTAAGTGTACTTAATAAAAAAGTTTCTTTAAACATTTGTGGCTCAACGCTTACAAAAAATTATGGTCTCACTACATTGGTTTAGACGTAACAAGATACATACTTATAGTTGTAAACATGTACACACATACATAACTATTTATGCATGGAAGTATGTATGCACATGCAGTCGTTTTGAATAGCGTGTCGATTGGTTTTGAATTTATTGTACCTATTTTGTGTTTTTCTTGCACTTCAAATCTTAAAAAACGCTCTTGTAAAATTTACGGTGACTGCTGTTGTTGTTGTTGTTGTTGTAATTTCTTATTACTCTCTGAACTGTCTTGGGGTTTACAAATTGAAAAACGCTTATATCGAATCAATCACTAAACTATACACTGACATACATAATCATTTGTAATGTATTTATGATTTTTACTATTACCATTACCAGTTTCACATACTCTATTTACCGTTATTATTATTTTATTTTTTCTATTTTTTAATGTTGTCTAAATTGTTTATTTTGTATTTTTTCTTTAAACGTAATCAACAGAACTATATGTTTAGTGAGGTTACACATACATACATGCCAGCGAATATTATTTACTACTTTTTTTAATTTTATTTTTCTTTTTCGTGAATTCTAACGTCAAATACTCATCCTGGCTAAACAATTACATATTCAGATGCCGCCATTTGTCATTATTAAACAATATTATTTCAAGTAACCAGAATTCATATACGGATTTATTATATAATACTCAAAGAGCGCATTTTCATCATTTATGATTTAAATCATAAAAAAAATTGTTTTTGCATACCACTTGTTGCTTTTATTTTTTAACACTCTTTTTTCCTATTACGTCAAAACTTTTTACAATTCAATTATTATATTTAGTAACAATGTCCTTGATAGATATTTTGATTACTTAGGCACTGTGTTCATATTATAATTAAGAATTAATTCAATTTATAAGTAATCAACTGACAAACACATTTCGAAATTTCAAACCAAAAATATTTAATGTATAGATGTATGTATGTAAGCAGATGAAGAAGAAGAAGATGGAACAGTGTCTAACACTTCGTTAAAAACAGAGTTAAACCGTTATAGCATAAGCATATATACTTTTTGGAGTTATTTTCTATTTGCTTTTGAAGTTACTACCATATTATAACCTATAATATATAAATGTACGATGAATTGATGTTAAAGTTGCTTGATATACACATACATAATACACACAACAACTCTCGATGGCTATATGAGTGTGTGAAATAGTGAACTATAAGACCGGCGGGTGCAATGCTGGGGGAAATATTTAACGGTATTTGCTCTAATACTTTACACTCTTCCGCATTTATATTTACCAAGTTGATTAGTACTCGCAGGAGAGGGTAAAACTAACTTTCAAATTTTCTAAGAGCAGTGAATTCTTGAAAAGATTGAAAGTGTTGACAATTTAATACAAAATAACTTCCAGCTGCATGTTTGTTTTATGGGTAAGTAAAATCAAAAAATTGTATGCCAATATTAATAATGATGATAATAAGGGTTGCAAATAAAGCGTTAAACAAATTGAATCAAAACATGAAATATTTTCTTTTATTTTTAATTCCGAAAATCGTAATAAAAAAATTCTAGATTTTAAGGCCAATAACGGATTTTAATAATATATCAATTTATTTTTGTTCTTTTGTCTAATTTGTATTTAATTGCTTTTTATTATAGGGTATATGTATATAGGTTTTTATTTCAGTTTTTAGTTTGAAAAATTATTATTTTATCTGTTAGTTGAATCTTTAAATTAAAAAAAAATTTCGAAAAATTTCAAACCAAGATGTTTGGGATTTAAAATTTGAAATTTTATTTTTTTAATTTAATAATAAAATTAAATTTTTGATCCGATAATTGGAATAAATAATGAAAATCTAATTTTTAATGCAAAAATTATAAGTTAAAAAACATTCAACGTTGAATGATTTCATTTTTTAGGAGAGTTGTGAAATTAATATACATATTAGTTAATTAAGTGTACATGTATATGTGTGTGCGAACTGAATAATAGAACCCTTAGAGGCTCCTCTTTCAAATTGTTATTTTGAGTCCTTCCGGTTTGACAGCAGTATTAGTATATAGTGGCTTTGAATTTCTTAGCAGAAGGAATCAGTGAAAATTATGCATTTAATACAAACATACAACTACATTGAGCACATAATAAAACTGTTATGAAGATTACCAAAAGGCATTAATAATGCAAGTGGGTTGTTGGGCGTCAGCGTTGGTATTAATTGTACATGAATACATATATGTATGTATGTACCATATATGTGGAATTTTTACTTCCTTGCAAAATTAGTAATGCATTCAATGACATTATTTATATACAATTGAAAATATAAACTTTTCGTACATTCATCTTAAATCACTGACATGTGTCTACGAAGTAACTCTTAATTATCCAACAACATATGTATGTACGTTTAATGTATAACCAAATATAAGAAATATTACCTCAATCTTTTTTAAAAGCAGTAGTTTGTCTGTGTTCGTTTACGCATAAAATAATTAGTGGGTTGGTGTTTTAAGTTAGTATTCACTTTAACAAAAGTATGTGTACTTCAAGCCGAACAAATACGAAGAATAAATGCCGTTAAATAAACATTTTTAACAGGTGTTGTTCTCCAGCGATTATATGATTAAAAATACACACACATATGCGTATGTATATATGTATGTACATAATTTTTAAATTGTAATGAGTTATACTAAATTGCCTTCCAACAGTTTTACTGTTACCGATACTAGCATACGAACTGCATTTGTTTTTATCATTAACACTATTTTCATTCATATTGGTTGTGTTTAAATATTTTGTTGTTGTAAAATTTTAATAACTAATTTTGGTACGAAAATGTCGAAATTCTTATTTAAAAGAGAATATGAATTATCATAGTATGTTGTTCCATTTTATAAGTACATTTATGTATATATATGTATGCATTGTTATTATAATAGGTATCAATCTTATATCCACTTAACTGTTATTTTAATTGGCTTTAATTTTAATCTTTTGCAGGCGAATAGTCGATGTTAATGGCAACGTTAACAACGAGCCCATTGGCTAAAAAATTCGGCTACGTCGGCTTTAACATCGACAAACGGACAGATGGAACGAACGCTTCGTTGTCAACCATCATCTGTTGTACTCTTGAAGCCACGCGACACTTCAACACTTGGCTGGCTATATGTCATGCTAATCGAAATAAATTTTAAAAACTAAATTGCTAACCTTCACTTTTTTGAGATTTTTGTGGTTGTTGTAATTTACATTTTCTCTATGTTATGTACGGTTTACAATTTGCAAACTGATATTTTTCTTATTTTTAAACATTATGAACTTTTAAGTGGGCTTGTTTTTGTTGTTGCTGGTTATAATTATTTTATTTGTTTTTCTCTTTTTTTGGGGAAATGCTTCGTTTTGATTACACTTAATTCTCTTTTATATTTTAGTTTAATTATACTCATAGCTATGTGTTAATGTATATATTTGTGCCTTTAGCAAATTCTACACAAATATTTTTTATATGGATATTTTTATTAATATCTTTATTTCGTACCTCAAATGTTTTATACTCACTAATAAAGTGTCATACGCTTTTATTACCGGCCTATTTTTTTAATTATATGATTCTACTGTTTAAAAAAACAGGGCAGAAAACCTTTAACTTCCGTTGCACCGAAGCTAGATACCCTTTGAAAAGTTTTCAGTTGATTTTCCTAAGCGTTGAAAATTTGAATAGTATCTATACGCTATAGTGGTCCGATCTGAAAATTTTCTGTAGAATTGTCTTGGACAACAATCTGTGCCAAATTTTGTAACAAACATATTTTCAAATGAAAAAGTTTTCTATACAAAAATTGAGTTTCGATCGATTAGTTTATATGACAGTATAACGTTGCTTAAGACAATAATTCATGACAAATTTCGTGAATATATATTATCAATTAAAAACTTGTCCATACAAGGGCATGATTTTGATCGTTGTTGTTTGCAAGAATGTTGCCGGTTCGACAGTCCTTGGCCGTATAAAGATCTGGGTCCGTTCCGATTACGTAGGACCGATTGTCACGGGAACTTTAAAACTTTATTTTGATCGTTCACTTTGTATGGTAGCTATATGATATAGCTATCCGATTTGGCGTTTCAGACTTCTTGGAGAGAAGACGATGTATGCAAAATTTCACATCAATAACATTTAGGGGCGCGTATATACAAACAGACGGACAGCTGGTCATCCTAATCATTGATATACATGTACATCTTAAAGGTCTCCAACGTTTCCTGGGTGTTACAAACTTCGTGGCAATTTTAATGTACCCTACTCATTGTATAAAAATAATGAAATTTTGAATAATCAAGCACTTTGCTGGTATTCTGCAATGTAGAAGTGGAACTTATGATTTAACAGTTGCACACAAGCGCCGAATTATTCAAATTTGTCTTAAGTCTATGTATTTTCGTATTCAAGTAGCTGGTTTTTGCTTGTCAAGTCAGTGATTATACATATGTTATTGGTACACCTATTTTGTATGAATTTCGTATAATGAAAACTGTATGTTTTATATATATGTATTCTTGTAACTACTAATGTATACAGCTCGTCGTTTGTAGTACATGCTACTCTCTTACAACACTTATGCTTATTACTTTTAATAGTAAATCAGTCAATTCGTTATTAAGTATATGTATGATAAACTGTAATGAATCAGAAACTGTCGAATGCTTAGAAATTGTAATTTCGTCTAACTTTTTTTATTAATCGTATTTAAACTAACGTCTCACCCCTTCCTAATTTATTTTTTAATTGAAATAGAAAAAAATCGATACACTTTTATTACTAACGCTATTATATTATTTCGTTCGTCGTCAAGTTTGTTGTTGGTTGTTTCGTAAGCAAATTTTCAATGATATAAAAAGTACAAAATAGCGGTACAGGATACGCTCATCGGTAAGTATGTGTGTGTATGTATATGAATATCACCTAAAAATTTGGTTAGTTCTGCTGTAATGCGGATGTCAACATTAAAGTTTATTTTTGGTTCAAAACAAATAATAGAGAATCTTTCTTAAACAAACGTATATAACTTTGAGGGATTTCATTTCTTATGCAAAGTTCTTATTCATGTATAATAGAGATTTTAGTACTTATTTGTGTATAAAATAACAAATTATGCAGCACTAATACCGCTAATGCTATGTACATACTTATGTATATTGAAATGTAGTTCCAACTTGTTGGTACCAGCTACGGTACTAAACAAATTTTTAATTTCTATATTTCGTGAATATAAGCAAATTATAAATTATTAGAATAAATCGTAGAACGACTTGATACTTGAACTATATTTTCTGTTTAATCGTACACCGTTAGTTGAAATTTAAAACGAAAATACACTGCCGTATAAATACTGTGAGAATTATGAATGTGGAGAGTTACAAATAATGAAAAAAAATAATGTAATTAAAAATACTTTTTTTTTTATTTGTAATCCCGAAAATGTTAATTAAATATAATTTTTTATCCTCTGATTTCACTCTAGTTAATGATCCCCAATACATATGCTTAATGTCACGTGCACCCGCTTTCAATAATGGGTTAGGTTATGAGGTACAACAACGTCCCGCTTTTTTAATTTATTTGTACCGAATGCTGAAGCAACTCATATTTCATATCAAATGTTATTACTCTCGACATTTTGCAGTAATTAGCTATTGTTTCCACCTGGTTAGGTTGCTAGCTTAATATATATGCGTGTAGTTAGAAAACTTGTAAAGGAAATGATCTTAAAACGCACTTAATTTTATTAGCAGAAATTCACCTCAATTTATTTTGTTTAATCTGTCAATATTGCTAACTGAATACGAAAGCATAACATTGCAATTATAACAACATACCAAAGATTTGCCTCAAGGCTCATATGTATTACCTATGCTTGCCTCCCGCTTCATTAAACTCATGTTTGGTTAAATAGTATTTCATTTAGTTACGATATTTGATAATAAGTATGTATGCATGTATTTAAATATATATGTATATATTAATACATATGTATGTATATATTTATATATTCAATTAAAATTTAAACTTTAAAATTTATAGTAAATCATAATCATTAAAGAAATTGTTTTACAATTAACAGTCAGTGTGTTGGTTTTGTGTTTAATCCTCTTTTACTTTACGTTACGTTTACTTTAACTTTGCATCAAGTGGTTGCTTGTTTTTGTTTTTTTTTTTAATTTAGTTTTACGTTAAAATTTTATACTAGCGTACATTAAATTTAGAGTTGTTTCATTTGTAATTGTAATTGTAATTTAGCATTCGTTCTATCAAATATGTAATCTTATTTTGTTTTGTTAAATTAGTTATCATTATGTTACGATTAATTTTACATAAATTTAAATGTATGTGGTAGATAATAAATTGTAATTTTTCTTTTTGTTTTCTTGTATTCTCCATTTAAATGTAATTTAGTTATGTAGGCTTTTAAAGTATGTTTGTGTTTACAGTAATTTATTTTTATTGTATTTTTATATTTAATTTAATAATTACGTCAGGTTTTCTTGTTATAATATACTATTAGCGTTTATTTTTTGCTTTTTTATTTGTTTGAGGCTCGCATCAGTGATATTTGTGAACACTAGCTACCACCATTTTGTTGCCGTTTAAAATATATTAGAATCAGTATATTTTTTATTTAGCTTAATCCTCGTAACATCTTTATTCGTAAGCATATTGAATTTAGTGGAACTGGGTCGCGAAGTTAACATAAAAAAGGCATTTACAGTTCACATAAAACGCGGCAATAAACTTAGAAAAAAGTCTAATGAAACAAGTTTCATTGAAAAAATGTATGCCTAGTAATAATAATTTTAAATCGAGGACATGTTATGAATTTTACTGAAATAAAAATGCAGCTTGTTTTTCAAACAACTATACTTTTAGCAAAGTCATCTGTACTTCCCCAAAAGAGAAAATGTACAGGCATTTTGCATGTTCACTACTATTCATATTAGAGTTTGTATTACTTTCGCGGACACCGTATTTAAATTGCGTTTGTAATTATCGTAGTAATAGTTATAAACTATATATAGACTACACATCATACACTTGATGAAATATATTATTTCTAAATTAAAACATTCCGTTTATTTACTCTTATCAACTTCAAATGTAATTTTTGTTCTTTTTTCCTTTTTTGTCCTCTTGTTTCATCAAAATTTTGATAAATTATTGTATGTAAACTATGTTTGTAGGTATGTATAATATATATACATGTATATGAATCTATATATATTGGCGCTTTAATTCACTATTACTACACATAATTCTTGTTGTTCTATCTTCATAGTTATATATAAAGTGAATATATATGTGTGTGTTTACATTTCGTTTTCACCTATTCAATTTTACTCATTTACACACTTCAAAAATTGATATAGCAATGTATATGTTTGTATATATAATTTAAATATTATTGTAATTTACTATTTTTATTATTATAATTTAAGTTGTAACTAAAGATCAAACCATAAGTGTAATTATATAAGGATGTGGATGTGTGTTGGTGTATACAATTTATGCACACAAAATCCAATTTTAATGTAGTTTAACAATACTATTCTCTTGAGATTAAGAAATAAAAGAAATCAACTGGAACTGCCAGCTAGGTTAGACTGTAGTGTATTTAAATGCGGCAAATGTGCAGATGTGCAACGAATTTACAGTTTAACAAACGTCCTAACATATAGAACTAAAAGTAAATATTACTGGGGAGCGAGATATAAAACTCCTTATACACTAATAGCTTATTTAAATGATTAGGTACAACTTATAACACGTTAAGTATAAATGTATTCCCGAAAAATATCCATCTAAATTATTGTAGTATTGTGCCTAAAAGCGAGTTATTTTGGGCATTCATTCATCAAATTCATGCAAAAAATAAATAACTCATAATTAATTCAAAATAAGATCGCCACTACATATACCCATTCCCCTACAGTCTCATCATATATCCTTATAGCTGTACCAGTTGATTCATTCTAACAAATTTATACTAGATTAATGAACAGTTTACGATTTGTTCGCTAAATATTTTCAAATTATGAATTTACTTTTTGCTTGTAATTTTACGCTACGATTTTAGTCAATGTCTGTGTATAATGGATGGTAGCAGTGTGTTTATGTATGTTTTGTTAAGTGCCTAATGCTCTCGCTTTATTTTTATGCCTTCACATATGTTTTTTCTTTGTCCTTTTTCCTCAATATAAGTAATGTATGTATATAAACTTTATATTTAGTATTTGTTTATGTAATATATATATATATAGTTAGTAATTAATTTCAACAACTGAACTGAATGAATAGACGCTAAGCTTATAATTTAATCTTGTTTCACTGTACACGGCCAAAAGGCAACGTTCACTACCTCGGCGAGGACGCTGCAATTTGGACGCGTTAAGTGTATCTAGACTAATGCGCCTTAAACTGCCTGCGAGGCAGCGTATGGAGGTTGTGTTGCACTGTCATTTCCATACGTTGAACGTGGTCCGGCGCCGTAGTTCGAAGCACCGCCGTCTTGCTTGCCATAGTTGCTGTAGTCATAATCATAACCAGAGCCATAACCGCCGTAGTCATATTCAGAGCCTGATTTTGACGCTGAGTTACCAGGACCAGTTCGCGGCATGCCACCTACTGGACCAGTTGTCGAGGGGCCACCAGCACCCCATGTTTGAGCGCGTGAATACATATCAGTAGCGCTTCCAGCAGCAGCGCCTGGTGCTCCCGTTGGACCAGCCGAATTTGGTGGTATATTCCAAGAGTTCCAGCTTCCACCACCTGAAGGACCCGATGGTCCGCCAGTTGAGGTCGAATTGTACATATCATAACCTCCATATCCTTGTGTTTGTTGCGGACCAGCTGCATAGTTCGACCATTGCGGTGGTGGTCCCTGTGGTCCCGGTGGTGCACCCCAACCTTGGTATGAACCAGGGCCGCTGTTTCCATAACCATAGCCTTGTTGTTGCGGCGAAGTTCCCCAACCTTGATAGCCAGGCATCATATTTGGAGCTCCAATTGGCATGTTAAGTGGTGGACCTCCCATTTGGCCATTTTGACCCTGCATCATATTAATAGGCGCGTGATGGGGGCCCCAATGATTGCATTCATTGCCAAGTTTTCCATAGCCACCACTAACATTGCTATTATTAGCGTTTTGACCACCAGATCCATCACGTGGTTCCGCCTTTTTGATTTCCACCTAAGAATTCATAGACAGTATTTTATAAAGGTGAAGTAAATGTATTTTGTATGCATCCTACATATTAATATATATATATACATATATTGGTAATTCAAAGAAATATAACCACAATAAAATCAAATGCATATTACTAAAGCCACTATGTTATATTTTTTTATACTGAGAATTAGTTTAAAAGAAACAAATAAAAAGTGCATAAAAAATATACCGTCAAAAAAAAATTCTTTTACTAAATATATTATGTAGTAGATGAGCTTGTATACGAAAGACATACCTGTTTGCCATTAAGATTGATGTACCGTTCATTGGTGACATGTTCCACAGAAGATTCCTCTTCAAAGGATAAGAAGCCGAAACCACGCGATTTTTTCTTTTCTTGATCGTACATGATAACAACCTCAGTTACTTTGCCATATCGTCCAAAGAATGTACGCAAATCCGTCTCAGTTACATTGGATGGCAATCCACCAAGAAAAACTTTATAGCCGCCACCCTTTTTAGGTTTTTGAAGAGTGCGTGGATTACATGGTTTCGGATCGATTGTTCGCCCGTCAAGTGTATGCGGACCGCTTTGTAGTACATGGTTCACATTTGCAGGATCTGCAAAAGTAACGAAACCAAAACCACGGGAACGACCGCTCTCGTTGTTCTTCATTACTACACAATCAATGATTTCTCCGAAACGGCAGAAATAACGCGATAGATTCTCCTGCGTCGTCTCCCATGAAAGACCGCCAACAAAAAGTTTTCCCCTCTCGTCTTCCTCCATGATCTTCTGAGGACTCTTTAAATATATAAAACATTTTATGGTTAGAATATGTGTATACAATTATAGTAATTGATATTGTTCTTACAGTTGCAGTTGTTGAAATCGTTTTTAGGCCGTTACTTCTTCTGTTGCTGCAGCAAACTTTTCTGTACTTTTTGCGCTGGTTTTCTAACCGAATATAGTATTTTTAATACCTTAATGAAGTTTAACTAGTAGTTTCTTAGTTTGTTATCGTTAGTTTTATTTAAGCAAAGTATAGCTAGCTTAAGTGAAGAAACTCGCTCCGACTACTGAAGGGGCTTGAATATGCTATATCCACACTTTGCGGTTGTTTAGCTTAGAGAACTAAAGCCACGACTTCAATACGTAACTTTCTAAATTTGATATAACAAACGTAAAGAGCAACAGCGTAAACGGCGATGGATTGCATGAAAATAGAAAGATATTAAGGGTTTAACACTTTGGTAATACACTTTATATATAATTATTTTATATTTTAACACAGTATTTATTCACACACTTTTATACCTTAATTTAATCGGTGTAGTGACATTGACAAGTGTTTTGCGACTAAAAAAAAATATACTAGCTAACAGTTATTATTTATAACATAGCCAAATACTTTTCGCGTCGTGACGTCTCTATTGATATCTCGAATTAAAATGAATGCAATATTTTAAAAACAGTCTTTTAAGTTATGCACGAGTATGTTTTGAAGTAAAGCTATTTAACCCAAAGTTATTATCCGCCTATTTTTACGCATTTTCAGTTTGGCAACATCAGGTATACGGAAAACGGACGTACCTGACTCGGAAATATTCACCTCTATTATCGCTATTCACCATTAGCGGCATTTCTATCCAAAAACAAAATGGATGTCTCATGAGTGCTTAATCACAAAAATACCAGGCTAAAAACAAATGTAGGTAGCATCCAGGTATTTTAATAAATATTTAACACCTTCATAACGTGAGATAAGCAAATTTAAAAATATTTTATATGTTATATACATTACGCACCGAAACCGCCACATTTACAACATATAACCTAAAAATTCAATCTATACAACATTTAGCTTTGTCACAAAATGGGGCAAATACATACAAAGTTCCACACAGTGACATACATACATATGTACCAACCTAATACAAACATATTTACAGCACAATCAATGGAATGCCGATGTCAATCCATTAAAGAGTATATGATTTACCGGTTGTATATATGTTCATCCTGACATCTTCTTCAGGCACAAGTATTTATATTTTTAAAAAATATTGCTTCCTGCGCAATATTGTATGTAAATTGTACATTTGTATACACTAATATATTTTCAAATGCACATACTTAAGTATATACATGCGTAAATGGCCGACTCGGACTCGCGAGTTATTCCGTGTATACACGGTATACATATTTGTAAGTGGCGATGTGTGAATCGTGTGGATATACTTAGTATTTTGTATGTATAGAATAATATAAGGAATTTTTCACTTTTCAGGAAAATCGGTAGTACATAGGAAAATAAGCAGTTTTAATGCAATTTAACAAAAAACAATGTAAAAGGCCAAAACATATATGTATTCATAATTTTACTCCATTGCCTCGTACTAAATCCTAGCTGGATTGCTGCCGCGATGAACTACACTAAAGCTATCGCGATACCCATTCCCACATTAAATCAAGCATCCACAGTAATTTCTTTCAAGTTTTTAAGAGACACTAATTTGCGTAAACGCCAACCAAATAGTGGAAACTAGGGACAGCGGCAACCAGCTTGCTAATACACGTAAAATTCCGACACCCGAAAACGTTATATAAAGTCCTTAAATCATAAAAATTTTATTCTCACCGTTTCCGCCAAGTGTTCGTCTGCGGGAATCTCAATTTATTCGCACTGCAAATTCACTAAATTTAAGTTTTTTCCTTAAAAAACTAGCTTATAATTAATTGTATGATTTGATGCATACGATTATAACCTAACTTAAAAAAATGATTTCGACAAACTGAAACGCTGCATGCAGGAGGTGAGTTTTCCCTGTACTGAACTGTGGTGAAACTGTCTACGTCGCAGAGTACAATGACTGCTTGTCCAGTTCATAGTACTATAGATCCATCTCTTTTTTTCATATGAGTTGTGTAGGCTCGCAGTATTATGCCACGTTTTATTATTGAAACATTTTCCCTCCACAAAACGCTTGTGCATTCCAGCTATTTTGTCAATCATTAACCTTTATGTTGATCCACAATTTTTAATACTTCCATTCATAATAAAAATAATTAATTAATACTAACTGTTTTCAAATATCAAGCAATAATAATTAAATGTTATTGGAAGAAATTAGTAAACCAAGTTTTTCTCATCCTGATGTTAGTATACTGTACTTTATGAATATTTATGTTGAAAAATATTGCTAAAAAGGACAACAGTGCTTACGAGCCTACTGATTCAAAAAAATAAAGTAGTGTTAACGTTTTTGTTCTATATTTCTTTAAAGCTTTGGGCTTCATTACATATTTGAAATAAAATGTATGTATATTTTGTGTACTACAGAATATACATAAAATATTTATTTTGAAATATACGTTTAAATTTTCTTTGTAAAAATTAGAAGAGAAGCAGGGAAAAATGTTATTTAAATATCAACATTGCCATTTATTCATTCAAGCGGCAGAGTGCAATTTTAAGGAGTTGAATGGGATATCTTATCATTTTATTTACATAATGAATGCACCTCTGAGGGGTTATATTAACATCTCTGGTTAATGAAATTCCTTCGGTCCGAAATTTTAACTGTAAATTACAGCCAACTTCAAGTCATTAATTTAAGTTCAATTTCAGTTTAACTAGACGAATCTCAAATATTTCTTTATTCATTGAATTTCTTGTGATTATTGTTTTTGCTGAAGTTTGTTTTTGCAGAAAGTAAATACGACTTATATAATAGTTGAACATTATTATCAAACAAATGCTCGAAATGGAAGCATTTCGAAAGCTTCAACCCGAAAGGAAAAACGACGCGGATAGTTCTCAGGAACAAATTGAATTAAACTCTAGCGTTGAGATGCATTCGCCTTCTCCTGTTTGTCATATTCAACCTCGGAAACTACGTTTTGCATCACCACAGATCAATGAGGAACCACAGAAACGGTCAAGCCCAGTACAAACGCGCTCGTCAGCAATTGCAGCTGTTTCGCCTCCTTACCGCAAAGTAAGAGCATTGAGACTTTTCGACACCCCCGCCACACCGAAAACCATTCTGCAAAAATCGAGAAACCATCTGTCTGCAGCGGTTGCAGCAGACGTTGCGCGAAAGAGCGAAATAGAGGAACGACCACGATCGCTACCATTGCATAGTCGAGTTTTAGATAATTTTCAACAGACCGCAAATGTGAATCCTTTTACCCCAGACAGTAAGACATTATAAACATACCTTTCCTTAATATATTTAATTATCTTATTTTTGTTTATATGTAGGTTTTTTGGCTCGAAATAAGAAACGATGCCGAACTCAATTTGGTAGAGACAATTTAAGCAATCAATCACTAACGATATTTTTAAACACAGAGGCAGAAAATATAGAAGGAGGCGAAGAAGATGGCAATGTGGAAGTACTTCAAGCTCCAAAGAGACTAGCTTTGCAAGACACAAATATTAGCCGTTATCAAAAAGAATTCTTAGAAATATCTCTGATTGGTTAGTACATACATAATATACGCCTTTGAGTTGTTCCTTTTATATGTATTAAGTTCAAACGCTTTTTAGGGATTGGAGAGTTCGGTTTAGTTTATCAGTGTCTTAATCGTTTGGATGGTTGCATATATGCCATTAAGAAAAGCATAAAACCGGTGGCAGGCAGTTTTTTCGAGTGAGTGTTTTAAATGTTTTGAGAATATTTTATTTATTTTTTAAAATCATACTAAGCATATTAAAATTTGTTTTCAAATTTACCTTATAGAAAACGGGCTCTGAACGAAGTATGGGCACATGCAGTATTAGGTAAACATGACAACGTTGTACGCTATTACTCTGCGTGGGCGGAAGATAATCATATGCTTATACAGAATGAATATTGCAACGGCGGCAGTTTACAATCTCTTATACAAAAACGTTTTCTCGTTGAGTCTGAATTGAAAATTTTATTACTTCATGTGGCAGAAGGATTGCGATATATACACTCAAATGATTTGGTGCATATGGACTTGAAATCAGGCAATATTTTTCTAACGAAAATGCCGTCGCTACATAAGTCCAGTTCAACACCGTTGACAAAAGAATACTACGAAGATGGTATGGATGGTATATATGAAGAACTTAGTAACACAGAGTGCATTACAACATATAAAATTGGTGATCTTGGGCATGTGACATCGGTAAAAGAACCACACGTTGAAGAAGGCGATTGTCGTTATTTACCATTTGAAATACTACAGGAAGATTTTAGTAACTTGTTTAAAGCAGATATATTTTCACTTGGTATGACACTGTTTGAAGCAGCCGGTGGAGGACCACTGCCGAAAAATGGACCTGAATGGCAGAACTTGCGTAACGGAGAAGTACCAAATATATCAACATTAAGTCCAGAATTTAATGAACTCATCAAACTTATGACACATCCCGATCCGGAAAAGCGCCCTTCATCAACATCTATATTTAATCATCCGTAAGTAAAATATAATAATATAAAATATAGTGAAATATGTTAACTCATTGCCGATTATAATATAATAAGATTTCTTTATTTTGTTCATGCAGTATATTGAGCTCATTGGAATCAAAGACGAAATCGCAACTTAATCAAGAGTTGACTATTGAAAAACGAAAGAATGAAATTTTACTACGCAAGTTACGCGAAGCTAAAAAACTACTCAAGCAGTATGAACAAAATGGAGGTAAGATAATATGTATTAACAAGTAAGGAAGAACAAAGTTCAGGTGTAACTGGACATTTTATATTCTTGTTACTCTTGCGACATGCAAGGATCACAGCTGGTTAATTCTTTTAGGTGTTGGCAATATTGGAAAATGTAGAGAAAGTCACCGTCTGTTAGAAATGGATTTTATTGGGTCAATATTTCTCGTAGCCCCCATATAACTCATATTCAGGATTTTAAAACATCCGGCTTATATATTTATAAAATTGCTTGAAAATAAGTTTTCAAGTATACCTGAGATATGTCAAAAATGAATACAATCAGCCCTTCCATTTCTCTGTCCTAATATATTATATCTTATATTATGATTTCTAACTTTCACTTTGACTTCACACGGTCTAGTTTATGATTCCGTCAAAAAATGAAGTTGGCTCTTTCGCTACTTTTTTATACTATTGCAACATGTTGTTGAGTATAATAGTCTGTTCAAATAGTGGTTGTATGTATCACCTAAAACTAATCGAGATAGATATAGGGTTATATATACATATGTATATATAAATGATCAGGATGACGAGACGAGTTGATATACGAAAGACTGTCCGTGCGTAAAAACTGTAACTTGAGTAAAAATTAAGATATCTTAATAAAATTTGGTATGGGCGTTCCCTGGCAAAAAAAAAACGAGTTCTTTAGATGGGCGTAATCGGATCACTGTCACGACCACAAAACGCTATTAACTGAAAACGTATAAATTACCAAAACTAAGCGCTAAATTATGATATAAAGCTATAATTTGGCACAGTAGCAAGAGGCACCTGTGAGCAAAAAGTTTTGAAAAAGTAGGAGATCTAATCTAATAAGTTTAATCTACGTATGTATGTATCTCCTAAACCATTAAACCTACAACAACTTAATATTATAAGAACTCTCAGCGACAGTTTGAAAATGTATGATAACACCGTTCACACCCCATGTAACAGTACTGTTAAGAACTATGTACAAAAGGAGCGATAAATTAATAACTAAATACGCCAGAGACATTAAATTTTATCCCCGAGACGGTATGAGAGGGCTTTAATGGAACCAGGATCAAAATTGAACGCTTTTATGTGAAATCACATACAGATACATTTTTTTTTTTAACTTTTATTTTTATTTATATATTACTTGGATTCCGATCCCCTGGTTGATGTTAGGCACCCTGGCTTTGATTCTTGCAAGTTGCAAGAGTCTACTTGTATAATACAAACAATTTCTATATTTTTAATAATTTTACTCAGAGGTTCTTATTGCGTCAAGTAATGTGGAGACCTTCTGCACTGTTTTTAATAATTATCAATCTTACTATATTTATAATTATTTTGTTTACAGCAAATCAAACCCCGCCTGCTTCTTTGGAACAGCGTTGTTTGCGCTCATATTCGCGCAAAAAACGCACACCATGCATCAGTTCTAAATTCGCGCAAAAAACACACACCATGCATCAGTTCTAAATTGGATGGTTTGCGCGATCGCAACAAAATGTTATTAACAAGTTAAATTATTGAATTGAGTAACTGAGTACTGTCAATAGTATTAATCGCAGAAGTTATACAAACGAATTTTACCCATTGTCCTTATTCTATTTTTATTTTTTAACTATAAACAGACTGTAAATAAGAAAATATATAATATATATGTATGTACGCCAATTGTACGGATATAGCTTTATTTCTCGATTTTTGATCACTAACGGTGACATTACTGGTTTACGAAAATACTAACAGGTTGTTACTAAACAAACATGACTACCTGACGGCAATCAAAATATAATTTGATTTCTATTAAAGAAAATAGAATTATTAGTATGCATACAACAGACGACAACTATGGTAGATTCTTACTATAAAAGGAATTACTTACGATATACATACAATGTGTGTGGACATGTGTCAGAATAATTACGTGGAAAAATACAAATGCATTTGTAAAATTTTTGTATCTTGGAGGTTATTTCGATTAAAAAGATGTACAATCATTATACTTGTTTCAATGTTTATCATACCATTTAATATGTTTATTTATATTTGTAAGTTTTAGTTAGACTTTTTTACTTTTTATTTTTGATGTAAAATAAAAAAATATAACGTGAATATTTCAACATTTGAAACATCTACATATTGGCATTATTATTTTCATATATATATATATTTTTTTTTTTCATTATACTTTTTTTATTTGCATTTTTTTATATTTAAACAATTTAATTAGAAAAATCTTTCTCATTATTATATGGATCTACATCATAACAATAAAATCCTTGTTGATACTGTCAGTCAGAATCATTAATGGTTTTTTTCCGTTTCTTGGCTTGTGAAATTTTTTGCTTAGGCCAATCCTCCTGAAAAAAAAATAATTAAATATAATCATATATACGTATTATATTTTAAACCGTTTCGTTTAGCCTACTTCACTTGATTCTTCATCAGATGAATAAATCGTTTTAACGGGATCTGAGTTTTTCTTGTTACTCGCATTGTGGTTATTTGTATCTTTTTTACTAGTCGGTTGTTTTCTGCCACGTCCACTACCACCACGTCTCCCCACTGCTGTCGTTTCATCTTCAGCCGCCAGCGCAAATAGATCGCTATATTGCTTCTGAAAAATTAAAAAAAATATATGTATATATAATCCAGCACATTGGATATATTGTAACAAAAGCATATCGAAATTTCGTTTTGGGTAAATATCGAGGAAACAAGAAAAATTTTAACTTCGTTGCTCCGAATATTCTTCATATATATAACCTTTTCTCAATACAAGAACTTGATTTTCATAGTTCAGTTTGCGTGACAGTTATATGCTATATTCGGCCGATCTGAAATTTATTCGGATAAGGCATGCCAAATTTCGTGAAAATATCTTGTCAAATAATAAAATTCTCCGTTCAAGAACTTCATTGTCTTTGTTCAGTTTGTATGGCAGTTAGATGCTACAGTGCCCGGATATTGAGCAGCAACTTCGGAAGAAAAGAACGTTTACAAATTTAAGGATCGATAACTCAAAAACTGATGGACTAGGACTAGTTCTCGTATGTAGAGAAAGCAGAGATTAATAAATTAACTCAGCTCGTCGCACTGATCATTTATATATGTATATTCCGGTCTCCGACAATTCCTTTTGTGTGTTACGAACTTTAATATACGCTGTGCGTAAAAATGAAAACTTACTTTTGTGCTCTCATTACTATGTGTATACGCTGCTTGTAACGCGCGTTGCATAGTATCGTAAACGTAAAGCCCTGTGCCTGTACCATGCCTACAACTTCGTCGATAGTGCTCCAAGTGACTCAGCACCTGAAATAAGAATGAATAATGCCAATTGTAGTTGTTGTTAGTTTGCGATTTATATGTCTATGTATGTATACCTGATCGGCGGAGGGTAAACTACTCATTGCAGAACTACCTTTAGTTAGTCTTTTCCGTTTGTTTGGAGAAGAGCTGGGATACTTTGACGTGAGCAGTGATGCTATGATTTCTGACAGTTTTTCCTCGCCGCGCTGACACCAGAAACTAGAAACAATTATATATTTGTAATTGTATGTATGTTAATAAAAAAATTAATATGCGACTAATACAAAAAATATTAGACCATGGTCGATAACTTTTAAAAGAAGAAATTCTTAGTAGGTTAGGCCCATTGAAAAATCAAAACATTGGTTATTTTAATTGTTCAGTTATATGAAAAGGTGCAAATACAAAAGCAGTTGGCCTTTTTACTACCTGCAACTTAATTATTTTGTTGGACTTGTAGTTTTGCGGAAATCGATATAACGCAGTTTTAAACTTTGGCAATTCAATTTTAAAATTAAAAACATTATTTTTAAACCAAAAATAAGAAAATTGCTAGCCTTATTGTAAGTATGTATGATTTTGTTTACCGTAATGCCGATGTGACAAAAGGATCACCCCGTGATTTTGTCTCTCTACTCAATAATAGTCGTATCAGTTCATTTGTGGGTTCCTCGTTTTTCAGCCATAATAGCATATAGCTGAGAGCTTCTGGATGACTTGAAGATTCAAGCTCAGGTAAGATATCCTAAAATATAAAAATTATATAAATAATCAAAGCTTTATCATTATTTATGTTTCTCTGCAATGTATTCGTTGGGATATTCCGGATTTTAATAATTTACCTGTAAACACTTAAGCGGAACATCATGCGCTTGCACCAACTGCCACAGGCTCAGTTGCTCAAATGTTTCATAAACTAAGCTCTCGCGCAGGCAGTCGATCAGTCCATCCTGCTTGAAGAGTGTCAATTTGCCTTGCGCCACATAGTAAATAAGGTCACGCAAGTTCTTCGCATCGATACATCGCAACGTAATACGCAACAATTCGCTATTGTTTATGGCTGTACTTTTGAACTCGCGATAAATATCTGGCAAAAGCCAAAGGAAAATTATCGTACTTTCTTTTTCAAGTAAATCTAAGTCACGCGCTAAACAATCGTCAACTTTTTCACCACTCGCCTCACATAACAACCGATAAATTGGCGTTTTGAATTGTGTCGCCTGTTGGCTATTCTTACGCGTTTGTAATTTAACATGAACTTTCATAAAGTAAAGTAACAAATAACCGATTTCCGGTATTCGTTCACATATTTCAGACAGCAGAGTTTGAAATGGTTTTTTACTTTTATCATCATTCTCGTAGAGAAAACGAAATAGTCCGAAAAGTGGATAACTTATACTTTTTGCCAAATTTTTTTCATCGGTTTTACTATCGGTGAAAATATTTTGTTGTGGCAATGTTTCACGTAAAATTAAATGCGTATTCGAGATCACATAATTCAATTGTGCTTCATCCAATGCTGAGGCGGGCAATGTTCGAAAATCCAACAAAAATGCTTCCCAAGTAAAGGAGTTGCGTTTTGTGACAAATGTTTCGAATGAGTCACTTATAGAGGCGGGTAGATCGATTTTCTCCGGTATGGGTTTCTCTTTTAATCGCACTTTTGATAAAGGCAAATCATCATCGTCGTCGGTTAGCTCTTCACTTTTGACATCTTTCGCAACGTCATCGTCATCTTCGCTGAAGGCTGCTTCGGTTTCAATATCAATACTTTCGGATGATATAACCGTTGATTTACTATCCTCTTCGAGGTTGGATGTAGTACTAACACCACCACTACCTATTGCACTAGGATCGACGCTTGGAGCTTCTGTTAAATCAGCTGCATTGGTACTGAGTTGAAAATTATTTTGTAGATGCATTTCAGGTTGTTGTGCTAATGGTCCAGCGAAAAAAGTTTGACCACGGTGTAGTACACGAGGTTCTGTTTCTTTTTTAAATGGTGGCATTGGTACCATTGGTGTTGCAGGATGTTGTGTGGGTGAAACAAATTCACGAAAATTTTCTCTGATCAAATTACGCAGCTCTCGATCCAATTTCGGCGATTCAAATAAGGGCTGTAAATTTGGAATGACCTGAAAATGGGGAATTTGTTAATTAAATCTATAAAATAGCCATGGGAAAATAATTCGCACATATTAAAAAAAAAAAAATGGTAAAATGCCACAAAAAATCACATTTGGAAAATGAAAAATATTAACTGCTTTATCCGTTGCCAAAAAGTTGTTTTCATAATTATTCGCCCTAATAAGTTACGTTGTTGTTTTTTTCAATTAAAATTATGAATAAATTAACAGTAGACTATCAACACTATTTTTGTAAATTAATTTTCATACCTGTTTTTCGAGTATCTTATTTAATGAATTATAAACACCAGTACGTATTTTATCCTCGTGACGTATATCAAAATTTTTCATTATGCGGCAGAGAAAATCCAAAAGTGTGCTGCTGACGAATGGATGGTTCCGTATTGAATGATACATTACTAAAATGCCCGGTTCGATGTTCATAATATTATCCTTGATCGGATCAAAAAATAGCCAATCATAAAAGAGCGAAAGTTTTGCGTTAGCCAAAGCAATCGGATTTGTACAAGATGATATCAGCCAGCCAATGATGGCCCAACGAGGAATGATATCCGAACACAACATATCATTTGTAGGATGTATGACATTTATAATAAACCTTATTAAATCTGAACGTAAGCTATGCGATTCGGGAGTTGCAAAATATTTATCCTGGAACCAGTCCTGGTAACGTTTCTGATTGCCGAACTTAACAGATGATGCAAGAAATGTCAATTTACGTTCAATTTCTGGCGTTAAACGACTTTGAAGAAATCGTCGGCTTGTTCGTGTCTGCAAAAGTTGCCAAATGCCGGTAAATGTTGGATGTAGACTTTCAGGGCTATGTAAAATATCCCGCCATAATTGTTCAAATTCGGGAACTCTCGCTACATTTTGTAAGAGCCTGTTGGAATAGTTAATATAGATATTATTTATAAATATATTGTGTAACTTTTGCAAAACTATTTGATAGTAATTACTATAATGTTATGTTGCTTACCTTACAAAGTCTCTACCTAGTGGTATTATGTCCAAGAAACGATCGCGTATTAATGATATTATAAATTTTACTTCTTTTTGTCGAAGAGTAGTCAGTGACGGACTTGCGTGATCTTCTATAAGACGAACATAGCTATATACTACTGTCTGTACAAGAAATGCCTGTGATTCTAGCCAAGCACGATAATCGATGAATATGTCAAGAAGGCCTTCAACCAGAAAGATATTTTTGATAGAGACATCACCACCACCAGCTTGTCTAAGGCAATTCCACACTATATTTTCCACCAAAAGTACTTGATGTTTTACAAGTTCTCGTAGTAACCATATTAGCTGGCGGCGTGCCACTTCTGTTAATTTCCCATATTTTTCCGCTACAAGCATTGTAAGATTTGAAACAACCATATTCATTCCATCCCTAGCGACAAGTGTCAAATCTCTATAAGCTTTTGGCGCCACGGCAGGGTCTGTTAACATTGTGTATAAAAATCCTATTGAAATATCTTCATGCTGTTTTTCTTTACATACGAGTTGTGACAGAATGTCATGCATATCCTTTTCATTGAGGCCATTGATTTGCTGTTGCAGGCTCACGTATGCACGTTCAAATCTCTGCAAGTTAAAATAAAGGCATAAAATAAGTTTTTGCAATATTCACTATTTAGAAAACAATTTCATTAACACATAAAACACTGCATTAAAAAATGTGACAAAATGGTTTTAAATGTCGGTTGAATAAATATTAAACAGACCTCTTCCAATTCGTCTCGAAAATCTACAGCCGTACAAATGAACAATTTCGATTGGTTGTGATTGCTGTGTTGCTCCATTTCAAGAGCTCCCTCCCGGTCGGGAATGTTGCGGTCGTAGTCACAGTCTCTTTGTCGCTTTAGGTACATGCAACTGTTAATTCATAATTCAGGCGTCAATGTCGTTTCCTCACTTAACGTGTTTAATATTCTATGAATTTTAATTTAAAATCTACATCGACAAACAAATAAAATGAAAATTTTGTATAAATTTGTGAAGCGAGAAAGCCAGCAGTTTCCATCAAACGAGTTAACAGCGCAGTGTTGTATTGAATTTCTCAAAAAATTCTTTGCCCCTATTAAATGTAGATTACGAGAAACATTATGCCTCGTGTATACATTTATGTTGTGGATGCTATACTTTGAATGATTGAATGAACGAGCACATTTATATTGTTTAAATAAAGTTATTTAAAATTAGTTTATCTTTAATTATTATTACAAATACTGCAATATTATATAAAAAAGGATTCAGCGTTTGTTGATTTGTTCGCCAATATTACTATTTTAAATTCAAGAAATCATAAGCCAACATCAGATTATTATGTAGTCGCTATGCTTAATATCAGAAAAGTGTAAGTTAATATAATTTCTGTAATAGTGATAATTGTTTAAATGCTTTTATTATTATGTGTTATAAATTATGTTACAAAAAATGTTGTATGCGATATCGAATTTAAGTTTTTTTATAATCGCAATCGCCCAACAAATCGATATATTTGATTATCATCTCTTATCTTTGTTTAGTATTGAGTTGGCTCATCTATTGCAATTCGCATTGCAATTAAGTGGAATTTGGTGAAATTTATTAGCAATTGCATTATAATTTAAAGAAATAAAATTCAAAGTGGATTTGGAAGCGGAAGAAGTCAAAATGATGGAGGAAATGATGGAGACGATTGTACCTCAGGAAGATTTTGATGTATGTATGTAGTAATATAACCATGGATTTTGTAATAATATTGTTACTATATTTATTGAAGCGTAATGAGCAAAAATATCTTCGAGAATTGGAATTGGATGGACGTGCAAGTGTAGAAGCAAAATTTGGTTATGCACTTTGTTTGGTCAGATGTGCGCACAAACAAGATATCGCTAAGGTATATAATTAAAAATGAATTTCTCTTACTATAATTTTTATCATGGTAGTTATTATGAATCATCGTTTGACTCTAAACTATAATTGTCCATGTCAATAATAATACATACTTGTTAATTTTGTAGGGCATTGAATTGTTGGAAGAATTAATGGAACAGCATTCCGAAGGAAGGCGTGATTATCTTTATTATTTGGCACTGGGAGAAGCGCGTATGAAAAATTACGACCGTGCACTTCAATATTGTAAAGCTTTCCTGGAAATAGAGGAAAATCCTCAAGTTCGCTCATTAGAGGTATTTAATGTTACATATTACTATATATACATATATGTATTATATATGTACATATACAAAAACCACAAAATTTGTATACTATAGTTATTATACCCTGAACAGGGTATACTAAATTTAACGAATTTTGTAATACCCAGAAGGAACCGTTCGAGACCCTATAAAATATATATGTATATGTAAATACGTTGAATTAGCTTGTATATCTGATGTCATATACTCGAACTAGTCTCTGAATTTTGAGATGTGCTCACTTGAACTGAGTACATACTAAATGATTAAAATTAAGTTCTTCTAAGGTCCTTTTCTTCAGATATCTTCACGATATTTGGCTTGATAATTATCCAAGGCAACTCTACAATACCTGAAGAAATTTTCCAGATCAGACTACTATAACATAGCTGGCATACAAACTCAACAATCAATGAAATGTACTAAAACTCCATTCTTGTATAAAAAAAAGTATTTACCAAGATATTTTAACAAAATTTGGCCAGCTTGTTGTTCAAGGCAACGGTACAATTTCTGAAGATATTGTTCAGATCGAACTTCTGTAGCAAGAAGCTGCCAAACAAACCGACCGAACAAAATCAAGATATAGGTATTTTTATATACTATTATGTTATGAAAAATCCAGTTGTGAAGGGTATTTTAACTTCAGTGCAGTCGAATTTATTATATGTGTCATGCTGGTATTTTATTAAATTGCTGTTTTTTAAATATATTTTTTTAGGAGTGCATTCAAAAGCGATACGACAAAGATTTGAAGAAAGGCATGGCTGTAGCTGGAGGAGCAGTTCTTGTGTTAGGCGGTATTTTGGGTCTAGGCATAGCGCTTGCCAAAAAGTAATGCTTACACAAACAAGTAAAATATTATATATACTATTGTTTTAATAACAAAGTATAAGAAATTAGTTTAAACAGAATTGTGTTATTTTATTTATTTAAATAATGCCAAATAATTTTATACCTATAATTTAAATAATATCTTACATAGTATTTTATTTATAAAAAAATATTCAAATTATTTATATTTATAGTAAAAACAGGCGTGATAAATAAAGAACTAGCGAGCGGAAAATACCAGTCAGCTGAAAAGAGTAACTGAAGCCAAATCTTGTTGAAACTTACTGTATATTTAATACAATGGGTAGATGTGGATTTAATTCTGGATCTGATTTTAAAATATCGTAGAGTAGTAAAGAGTTCTACACAACACAATAACGAGAGCATTAATCACAAATGAATGTTCTATTTAAAAGTTTTCGACAATGATGCTTGTGTCAATCACAACCACTCAGTCTTCTATCATATCGATTGTCTTCGTCACATCAACAAAAATATTTCATTTAAGATTACCGGTTTTAAATTATCTGTTGAAGTATAGAATTTTTCTACAATTGGATTCAATATGTACATATATAAATCAGTAGAGCTAAGTATATGAACATACATACCTCCTAATTGATTATCAGAAGATAGTAGTTTATAATGCTATTATTCAAAAATTATAAAAGACAGAAATTAGAACTTGAGAAATGGAATTCATATATACT